>NC_133325.1:729316415-729617058 GCF_042186555.1 Aquarana catesbeiana | reverse complement strand
ATGCTGATTGTACTCAAGTTGATCCATCAGTGGACTTGGGTACAACCAGCCTGTTTTTTTTTTTTTTATTTTTATTCCCCACATGCGATTACTGCTGTTGGCTATAGCAGTACTCATTGTATTCTGCGGGCCGGGAAGGCTCCCCACACTCTCCCACTGACAAAACACAATAGTACTGGGGGACGCATTCCCCTATCAACACTGACTGTGTTGATGGGGAAATCAGATGATTTTCTTTCCTTGTACCCATGGTGCAAGGAAAGCAAATCAAATCACCTATGATCTGCCTGAGGACTTTAAAAAAAAAAAGATAAGTCTCTTCTCCATGTTCTCTGTATTAGAAAATGGATATTTTCTTGCATGGGCAGGGTGACGGTATCCCTTTAACCCTATTACCTTTTTATTGGGAACCGCTTTGCTTCCTGTTTAACTACTTCCCACCCAAGCCAATTCTGACATTCTTCTCCTACATGTAAAAATCTTATTTTTATTATTTTTACTTTTTTTTTGCTAGAAAATTACTCCGAACCCCCAAACATTTTGTATATTTTTTTTTTTAAGCGGGCCCTGGAGAATACAATGGTGGGTGTTGCAATTGTTTGTCACACAGAATCTACGCAACAAAAAAGAAATACACTTTAATTTTAATGCAAAAAAAAATGCAATATATAATCCAATTTTTGGTAAAATATAAAAGATGATTTGCTGAGTAAATAGATACCTAACAACACGTCACGCTTTCAAATTGTCCACGCTTGTGGAATGGCGCCAAACTACGGTACTTAAAAATCTCCATTGGCAACTCCTTTAAAAAAATTTTACAGGTTACCAGTTAGAGTAGGTCTAGTGCTAGAATTATTGCTCTCGCTATATCGTTTGCGGCAATACCTCATGTGGTGCGAACACTGTTTACATATGCGGTTGCGACCTACATATGTGTTCACCACTGCGTGTGAGCATGGTGGGATGGGGTTGGTTTGGTGGGAGGCGGGAGAGGGGGGAACATCCTCTCCCACTGCCTGTAAAAGCAATCCAGCAGCTAATTCGCCACTAGGATGAGTTTTACATTACAGGGAATAGCTAGCTGTAAAAAAAAAAAAAAAAAAAAGATCCTGGGATGATGTCTGTATGACCACTGAAAGTCCAGGATGTCCTATGACATCCTACAGGCAGGAGGTGTTAAATATGCCGGAGGTATTTAAACTGATTGGGCATGCATCAAACAGTGAAGAGCCAAATACACAATGGTAAGGAGGCTTTAGCTGGCCATACATGGATTAAAATGTTGCCAATCGAGCAGGGACAAGCCACATTTCAATGCATGTATGGGCACCGATTGACTTCTGAACAACTGCCCTGTTGGATTTTCCCCAATGGATCAGTGCTGCAGGCTACAGCCTGCAAAGCTGATCAGTGCCTTACCCATGCCACATCTGAGGAGCTCAGTGACATCTGACTGCAGTGGACTACCCAGGTGAACATTCTGATTTTCAGTTGCAGTATTTGCTGGCAGAATTTTAAAAATTGCTTTACTTTGTTGCTTTCAGTTGCTTATTAATATTTTTACTAAATGCCTTTATTTTCTTTATTCCCACTCCAGGTTCTGCCATTTTGGCCCTTCTGTTAGCTGGATATTTGGCACAGCAATATTTGCCTATGCCCACTCCAAAAGTTCTTGGCATAGATCTTGGAACCACATACTGTTCTGTTGGGGTGTTCCATCCTGGCACAGGGGAAGTAAAAGTCGTCATGGATGATGACGGTCACCAGAGTATACCAAGCATTGTGTCCTTTACAGAGAATGATATATATGTGGGATATGAAGGCATGGAGCTCGCAGATGCCAACCCCCAGAATACCATATACGATGCCAAAAGATTTATTGGGAAAATCTTCAGCCCTGAGGAGTTGGAAAAGGAGAGTGACAGATATCAATTCAAGGTAAGACTGTACACTGCGCTTCATAGAGAATGTGACACAAAATAAAACCATTTGTATTAGGGGTGCACCATGATAGTCATGTAATGGACTAATTGGAGATACAGGACCCAGAAAGAAAAAGATGGAAGGACCTCTGAATAAGAAAAAAACTATAATCTCTGTGCCAATATCTTTATTAAAAGTGCCGGGCAGCGATGACCAGATATTGGTGGTTGAAGCCCATGTCTAATTCCACAGCAGAGAATTAAAAATAGAGCTTCACTTGTGTGCAAATCTAGCCCTCTTACTATTACCCGTTCCCAGCGGCGGCCCATTCATCAGGGGCACCACCTCCCCTTTTTTTTATATTATTATTATTATTTTTTTTTTTTTTTTTTTTTTGAAGCACGTGATTAGAGCCAGAGGCTCTAATAGGCTTAAAAAAGGATGGGCTCGGGACGCAGAGCACACCCACTTGTGTGACAATAGTGAATGAATATCGGCTATTGTCACACTGATTCTCCTCCTCAGAAAGCGGGTCCTGAGAACCGTCACCTGATTGGCTAAAAGGACAGGTGATCCTATTGGTCACTGAGGAGGAGGGAGGAGACGCACAGTGGAAGCTGCCAGGATGCAGAGGAGGAGGAGACGCGATGGAAGCCGCTGCCTGTAGGAGTGATGCCCACCCGCGACCTAGATGGGGTAAGTGTGGGGCTGGATGACCAACCGACCACGCAGGTCTTTTGGATTCCTACTGTCATTTTCCACTACAGGTTTGAATCTGGTTTTGAGAAATGTGTTTAGTAATGATATATACAATGTCCACTTTACTTCCATCTGATAGTGGACTCTTATATCCAAAGATACACCCCTTATGTTCTTACTGTTCATTTAGTCTTGACAATATTTCTTTAAATGCTTTCTTAGCAGTATAAAGCCCATTGACTATATTCTGGATGCTGTGTCTGTAGGTTGTGAACAATGATGGAGAAGCTGTGTATTCAATCAAAACCAATGAAACCTTTACCGTCACCCCAGAGTACATTGGATCTCAGCTACTATTAAAGCTGAAGAAGATGGCAGAAAAGTACCTTGGTATTCCTGTGTCTAAGGCTGTTATTTCAGTTCCTGCGGAATTTGATGAAAGACAGCGCAACTATACTGTGAAGGCAGCTAACCTGGCTGGTGAGTGATGAAGTAGATAGAAAACAATTTTGAGAAACCAATATCATTGACTGCCAGCATATTGTTAAAGCTGTACATAAAGGTATGTTTAGAAAATTGTCACTATGCCGAAAACCACCATTGAATGGAATCTGATATGTGACTGAACTCACAAGGATCTTTATATCTGTAAGATTCATTGGCCATAGCATCTTCTCTGCTTTTTCTAACACCTTTTTTGTGTGTTCTGAATTGAAAAATGTCATTGGCTTAAAGCAGGCGTATCGAAACTTCGGCCGGATGTGGCCCTTTGCTTGCTTTTATCTGACCCTTGGGGCACTATTCCTTCCACTGACACCAACAATGGGGCACTGTTGCTTCGAATGATTCCAGACATGGACTAAATTACCCACTGACACCAACGATGGGGTACTATTCCTCCCACTGACACCAAATATGTAATTTATGTTATTCCCACTGACCACCAAGCCTATGGCATTGTTTACTCCCACGGATGCCAGGGCATTTTCTACTCTCACTGGCCACAGTCCAGCCCCCCTAAAGTTTGATTGTAAATTGGCCCTTGGTTTCAAATGTTTGGGGACCCCTGGCTTAGAGGATCTTCCAGAGGTTGGAACATAGGAATGGAGTCCTATCCAGCTGTCTATACAATGAACATTTCTTCATGGCAAGCACTGATCAATAAGGCCTGTTCTTGGATTTTTTTTTCCCCCGGTGTTATTGATAGGTGATTGTTTCATAGCTAACTTGTTTTCCTTGTTTAGGTCTGGATGTTTTGCGGGTCATCAATGAACCTACAGCAGCAGCAATGGCTTATGGGTTACATAAAGTTGATGTATTCAATGTCCTTGTGGTTGATCTGGGAGGAGGAACGTTGGATGTGTCTCTATTAAATAAACAAGGAGGAATGTTCCTGACCCGAGCAATGGCAGGTAAGCAGACACTTCTATGGTAATATGAGGCAAGATTAAAGTATAACTAAAGGTGGTTGTAAACCTCAGACATGAAATCTGCAGAAAGCATATTCCTCTATAGCAGGGGTAGGCAACTTTTGTTGGAGATCTACCTGAAGGAGATCAAAGAGCTTCGGGGTGAGCCTTTTTATTTATAGAAAAATATTTACTAGCAAGCCCCCAATAATAAGTAAAGACCTATAAGTCCTTCCAGGGCCAAGAACCAAAGCATCGTGACCACAGTGTGCGTACACCACTGGGTGCTGACTCTGCAGCTTAAGGGGGAGTGGTTGGGGGTGGTAAAACTGCGGCTCAGCTGAGAGGATTTTACTCCCCACCCAAAATGACCCCCTCTGCTCAATGCAATTCACTCCTTACCCATATTCCTCACGATCGAGATCTCCCCTAACTCCCCTTATCCTCACTCCCAGCCTACTCCCTCAGTACAGACTCCCCGGTCCAGCACAGACCCACCAGCTTTCCAACACAGAACTCCTCCCCAGCACAGCCTGTTCACCTCTATGGCCAACCGCGCAAACTGTTAAATCGTTTCCTGGGCTTGCCGGTAAGAGCAGTAGGCCAGAGAAACGCCTGTGAGCGGAGGGACATTTCCCCCCCCACAGCTTCGAAAAGCGATCCAGTGGCTAATCAGCCTCTTGGATCACTTTGAAGAGTAACAGAATGGCCAGCGGAAAAAAAAAAATACCGAAGTTATAGCTGATAACTTCAACCATAACCCCGGCAAACCACTTCAAAGCCGCAATGTGTGTGTATAAATTCACGTATTGTGGCTGGCAAATGGCTAGAGTTACTTCAGTCTCTTCAGAGGTGCTGCATTTGGTGCATGAGATCAGTGGAAAGTTACCCTGAACACTCCAGTTGGACTTTTTGCTGTTCTGCATAGAGATTTATGTACACACAACAATTATTGTGTCATATACCTCATTACTACTGTATATAGCTTTGAGGCTACTACTTGGTAGGGATCCTTTGCCACTTGAGCACACCAAAGAAACCCATTAAAGCAAGTTATTGGCTAGGGTGGAATAACCTCATTGGTCAGCAGTAAGGGTGCATACACATTGGTCTTCTAGGCAAAAATGGTCTTTATGAAAGGATAGTTGTTTTGGGTGGATTGTGTAATCCTATGAAATTTAGAGTACTGTGTACTAGTTGTTTGAGGTTTATACTAGCCTAAGTTTTTTTGCCTTTGATTAACTTAACAGGTAACAATAAGCTTGGAGGTCAGGACTTCAATCAGAGACTCCTGCAGTACTTGTATGACAATATATATTCTACCTACGGATCATTGCCATCTCTTAAAGAAGAAATCCACAGACTCAGACAGTCTGTGGAAGCCGTGAAGTTGAACCTCACAACGTATAATTCTTCATGGGTTCGTATGCCTTTAACATTACCTGCATATCACTCAACGGAACCAGGGAGGAACGTCGAAGAACATCGCACCCAGGAGAATGTTGCCTTAAATCAAAACAATCAGAAAGATGAGAGCAGTGACACTGAAAAGGTCCATTTTGAAACAGAAATTTCAAGGAAGCTCTTTGAGCACTTGAATGAGGATCTGTTCCAGAAGATCCTGGTGCCCATAGAACGTGTACTAAAAGAGGGACACCTTGGGAAGGAAGAAGTGGATGAGATTGTTCTGGTGGGCGGATCTACGCGTATACCTCGTATTCGTCAAGTCATCAGGGACTTTTTCAGCAAGGAGCCCAACACATCGGTTGACCCTGACCTGGCTGTAGTGATAGGAGTGGCAATACAAGCAGGAATTATGGGAGGCTCCTGGCCTCTTCAAGTCAGTGCAATAGAAATACCAAACAGACATTTACGAAAAACTAACTTCAATTAAAGATTCTGCTGTTCCCTACGTCAATGTGTATTCCAGAGAGGTGTGGTCACACCAATATAGTACGTGTTTTTAAAGCTGCCCTTTAAAAGATATTTATTTTTTTATGACATTTGTGAAAGACATTCCTGGAATGTATAGTCACTTTATGAAGTGTGGTTGGAGAAAGTCTTGGTTATATTTATATCTATGGAACATTCCGCACATCACATACTTGAATGTAGATATCTTTGCATTCATCGTCTTACAGTCTATTTTCTCTTGCAGTGTATAGAGTTGTGCTTTGAAAATGGTCTGTCCTAATTGTGGAGGTTTTCTCACACTTTCTGTCCTTGTGACCACCAAGCCATTAAAGAGGGAGTCCGCCTAGAAAAAAAAAAACATTAAAAGCCAGCACCTACAAACGCTGCAGCTGCTGACTTTTATTAAATGGTCACTTACCTGTCCTGGAGTCCAGCGATGTCGGCAGCCGAGGCTGATCAGTCGCTTGGCTCTCTGCTCCTGCTGCCATTCTCTGTGAGGGAATAAAGAAGTGAAGCGTTGCGGCGTCACTTCCCGGTTCCTGCATGCGCGAGTTGCGCTGCGCGTTCTAAGTGGTCCCGCTATCTCCTGGGACCTGTGTGTTTCCCAGGAGACAGCGGGGGGGGGGGGGTGCGGGAGGGGGCGTGACTCCCGCGGGAGTCTTTTCCCGGAAGTGGGTGCAGATACCTGTCTAATACAGGTATCTGCACCCCCCTCCCCCCTGAAAGGTGCCAATTGTGGCACCGGAAGGGGGGGGGGAGAATCAGGTGAGCGGAAGTTCCACTTTTGGGTGGAACTCCACTTTAAATTGGAACTCAAGAAATACATAGGGGTTGCTTTACTAAAACTGGAGAGTGCAAAATCTGGTGCAGCTGTGCATGGTAGCCAATCAGCTTCTATCTTAAATTAAGCTTTGATTAAAAAAAAAAACTAAAAAAACTGGAAGCTGATTGGTTTCTATACAGAGCTGCATCTGGATTTTGCACTCTTCAGTTTTAGTAAATTACCCCCCCCCCCCCCCCTTTTTTTTTTTTTTTTATTTATTTATTTTTTTTTTTTTTAAAGAGCATAATGTAAATAAGTTACCTCTGAATATTAGTATCCTTTGCCAGTGACATTCTATACTGTACAAATGAATTTCAATAATGCAGGTTATTTCTCACAATGCTTTTCTCCCAGTGTTGTGACGGATAGTTCAGATAATAGTACAGTGCTGGGACTGTGTTGCTCATTGTTTCCTTCCTCAGCCCTTGTCCATTCATAAAATGCTTTGAATTCAATGTGAATGGGCAGAAGAAAAGAAGGTGCAGGTATATGACAGGATTCCCCTTTGTCTATTCACAGATTGTCTTTACATGCCTTTTTGTGAATGGATTTTTTTTTTCCTGGTGTTCCTCTTTTATGTGAAGGAGGACTGTTTTCCTTCTCTGTAAGGCAGGGATGCTCAACCTTTTGAAGAGCGAGGGCCACTTAAGTGATTTGCTAATCAGTCGGAGGCCACAAACTATGGGGTTTTACCACCCCCCCCAAACCACAAATGTAAACCTACCCTTACTGTCCTGAGCTCCCTCTACTGCCCTGTACACACGGTCGGACATTGATCGGACATTCCGACAACAAAATCCTAGGATTTTTTCCGACGGATGTTGGCTCAAACTTGTCTTGCATACACACGGTCACACAAAGTTGTCGGAAAATCCGATCATTCTGAACGCGGTGACGTAAAACACGTACGTCGGGACTATAAACGGGGCAGTAGCCAATAGCTTTCATCTCTTTATTTATTCTGAGCATGCGTGGCACTTTGTGCGTCGGATTTGTGTACATACAATCGAAATTTCCGACAATGGATTTTGTTGTCGGAAAATTTTATAGCCCGCTCTCAAACTTTGTGTGTCGGAAAATCTGATGGAAAATGTGTGATGGAGCCGACACACGGTCGGAATTTCCGACAACAAGGTCCTATCACACATTTTCCGTCGGAAAATCCGACCGTGTGTACAGGGCATAACTCTGCTTTCACACTGATGTACTGCAGGTTACCTGCAGCACTGGGCGATAGACTTCTATGTCTTGAGGGTGTGGTACTAGAGTTGCTACCTCATCTCTTTAAACCTGAACACATATGAATTACACAGGTTCTGAGGCTAATTTAATGCACCTAAGGCACCAAGTGAGTTTAATTACCACCTTGATCAGCCACAGAACCTGTGTAATTAATATGTGTTCGGTTTTAAAGGGATGAGGTGGCAACCCTAAGTGGTGCGCTTTCTGAAAGCACACCAAAGTCACAGGATGTAATAGGTCTAGGCCTCAATAAAGCTAACAGGCGGGTGCACAAGCCCTACGCCTGCAGATCGGTGTGAAAGTAGCCTAAAAACTTTATTTTTTTTAAGTGCTAAAATGCCCATTGCAAAAGTGCAGTGTATGTAATGGCATCGTTTTCCAGGCCACTAGAAGGGTCCCAGGTGAAGTGCACTTGGTATCACTCCGCCTGAGACGGGATCCAGCACTACACAGAAAACAGTGGCTTATGTGGTGCCTGCTTCCTCTGCTGCTGGTGCCAGCTCTATGCCCTCTGATGCTGTAGGATGGCGGGTCAATACTCCATTGATCGCTGTCTTGGCTTGCTGATCCGCCATGCCAGTGCATAGGCATGCACTGCCCTGGTTTGAGGTCGCAGGCCACAGGTTGAGCACCCCTGCTGTAATGCATTCAACATTTGTTCCTTTGGTGAGTCCCCTGGAAGCAGATGACAGTATTACTGATGCCATAGTGGATTCTCAGCAGCAATATATGGTGAATGCTGTTCAGAAAGGACAAACAGGAAGTTCAGCTCCCAGCAATGCCTTGGTGGTCACCAGGATGTGACATCTAGTTAGATGGTAAAGCTCTGTTCTACAAGCAGTAGGTAAATTTCACCTTTTAAGTGCCTATTCTGTTTGAGAATTCTAGTAAGGCTGCATGCCTGAATCTCTCCTGCATTGTGAGAATAAGATACAACTTTTAATTACTAACCTCATCCAATTCCATATAAGTTGGGCTTTCTGCAGCCAAGATGCAATGCTGCTTGAAAAGCTATACATTAAAACGCATAACTTGAAATATTGTAATATCACATAAACATATCCAATTGATGAATCGGTTTGAAAAAGAAGTTTCCTCAAGACAATTGAAAATGCCCCATGGCCTTCTTGAATGTTCCTGTTGCAATACTTTGCACTAGTTTGTCATTTATTTATAATAGCAGTTTACAGTTTGTATATTAGTGGCACCATTCAACATTAGTTCTGCCTGCTACATGAGAGGTGGGCCTGACCAGGATCAGCATCCACCTAGACAGTCATTTTCTCCATAGTAGATACTTTTAGTGCATTGTGCTCTAGTGGAATAATGGCAGAAAGGTGCAGATGGTCACAAGGACTGTGAGAGTTTTCTATGGTGAGGATGCTGGAACAGAATGGCAAATTCACACATATCACGTCTTCTGTATAAGGATAAGTGATGGTGTTGGTTTACTGTCTTCTAGTTAATAATCTTTTTTTTTTTTTTTTTTTTTTGTGATAGCTGGAATCTAATTTTCTGCTTTGTGCAGCTCTGACATACTTTCTTGCTCCTAATTTGTCTAGGAGCGCCCCCCCCCCCCCAATCTAATCCAATTAATATAGACTAAAGCCTTTGTTTTCAGGGAGTCAAGAGGATCCTGTAGGAAGCATGGTGCTGCTTCTTAAGCTCCCGTCCGCACCGGTGCAACTTGTCATGCGATTTGACAGCTCCAGTTTACATGACAAGTCACATCTTATTGTCAGAAATGCAGTAATGGAACTGTTCAAATCGGTGCAGCGTGGACTTTGTGGTGCCACACAGAAGAAGTTCCTGCACTATTGGCGATTTCAGGTGCGACTTGCATAGGCATCTATGCATGAAGTAGCACAAATGTCAGCCAAATCATATTGACGTGGCTTTGAAATTGTGCGATTTCAAATTAAGTCAGAGTCAGTGTGAACGGGTGCTAAAACTTGTTCCGGGTCAGTGACGGTCCTGAAGAGACTATCAGGATAACTACCCTGGACTCTACAGTCTCTGTGTGGCTCCTGAACTTTTAGTCCTCTCCAATTTATCCAATAATACTAGTTTTTTTTTTTGTTTTATTCCTGAGGAGAACGAGCGGGCTCAGAAATCTTTCTCTGCGGGAAGGACATTCTGCAACATGTTTTGCCATTCATGGTCCTGGCCAAAACTTGTAGATCAGCCTTTCTCAAGCTTTTCGACACAGAAAAACCCTAAAAATAAGTTTCTGATCTCGGGGAACCCCTGCTAAGGATTACTATATCTACAGCTCATAGTACTTTAGCGTGATGGTTAGTGAGAAGAATGTGTCCTACATTTGGGGTCAGGGAGAAATAAAAAACACCCTTAAAGAGAACAAAAGACCATTGGTGGCGGTGGTTACTTATCTGAGAGGCAGAAATTGCACGCTGCCCAAAAAAATGCTAGCAACCTCTGAAGGGATCCTAGGGTTCCACAGAACCTTGGTTGAGAAAGGCTGCCGTAGATGATGTTCAATCAGGTGGTTCATAATTGCCAACATCATTCAGGGAACAAGCGTGTGATTGGGGTAAATTTATTAACCTGGGCGCACACAAAATCGAGTGCAGCTGTGCATAGTAACCAATCGGCATGCACAGCTGCACTCGATTCTGTGTTCTCCAGTTTTAGTAAATTTCCTCCAGAGAGTCTTAGCCCGGGTTCACACTGCACCCAACTTTGAAGCCGGACCCCAGCGTGACTTTGGCACGACTGGCATGTGACTTCTGTAACTGAATGCAATGCAAGTCATCCCAAATTTGGATCAAAAGTAGTGCAGGAACCTTTTTCTAAGTCGGAGCGACTCAAGTTGCACCGATTTAGAACTGTTTCGTTGCATCCGTGTGAACCGGGCCTCAGATATGGCCTTTAAAAGACTCCATCTGCTTTTATACCCCATCAGTACCTGATCAGGTATCCACACAGCAGTGAAAACCTTGAAGGAAGGGGGAGGGGGGAGGCATACACATCAGTTTTCAGTGTAATTAAATTGGCAAAGTATTTGTTACAACAGCTAATTTAGTACATTAAAAAACCTGTTGCTGAATGACCGGTATTCACGCATATAGTGTGGCTTGGCCCTGCCTCCCATTCCTTCTCCACAAGAGTTGATTGACAGCAGCCAGGAGCTAATGGCTTCCACTGCTATCAGTCTGCCGTGTGAGGAAGGAGTGAGCTACGGCTCTCGGACACAGCGCTGGATTGCGATCGGGCTCAGATGAGTATAGGGGGGCTTGGGGGAAATCATGTGCACAGAAGGTTTTTTTACCTTTTAATGCAGAGAATACATTCAAGTGAAAAACCTTAAGCCTTTAGAACAGGGGTCTCAAACTGTTGGCCCTCCAGCTGTTGTGAAACTACAAGTCCGATCATGCCTCTGTCTGTGGGGAGTCATACTTGTAACTGTCAGCCTTTCAATGCCTCCTGGGACTTGTAGTTCCGCAACAGCTGGAGGGCCGCCAGTTTGAGACCCCTGCTTTAGAACCTGCTTTAAATTCTATTCCATAGCTTCATATTGAAATAACTGAACGCTGAAATGCTGAATGATTGTGTAGTAAATCCTCTGTTTTTCTCTGCCATTAAAACCTGGCAGCTACTCCCCTGTCAGAAGCCCAATTTTGTGGGCATTCTTATTGATACAGATATTCCCCTGCAGGTGCTCCACTGGAAATGAGTGGTGACACGGCCCCTTCCAATGCATTACTATTGTGGAGCTCAGCTTCCGCCCTTTCTGCTGAGGCTTAGCTACAAATTGCTAAAGGAGAGTAATTTGTAGCAGAGAACACCAAACATATTGCTGTATTACTAGCTTAAAATGATTGTAAAGGTTTGAGTTTTATTTTTTAAAAATAACAAACATGTCATACTTACCTCCACTGTGCAGTTCGTTTTGCACAGAGTGGCCCCGAACACCGTTTTCTGGTGTCCCTCCCCGTATCAGATAACCCCCTAGGACAAGAGCTCTCCCGGGGGGGTTACCTTGCAGGCGCGCTCCCGAGTCCATAGACACAAATGCCGAACTCGGCCCTGGCGCCTGCGTCATTGGATTTGATTGACAGCAGCGGGAGCCAATGGCTGCCCTGCTATCAATCTATCCAATCAAGAGCCGAGAACCCCAGGCAAAGGAAGAGCGCATCTCCGCCGGGTGAAATTCCAGAGCTCAGGTAAGTAAAACGGGGGGGGGGGGGGGGGGGACTGGGGGGCCGGTCACTGCCAGGTGTTTTTTCACCTTAATGCATAGGATGCATTAAGGTAAAAAAACGAGGGTTTACAACCCCTTTAACTAGTCACTTAGTAGTGACAAATCACCAATGAGATTAAAATGCATTAATATTTGTAGCAGTGATTAATCTCCTGTCTGACATGGCCCTTACAAGGGTCTGTTTAGGGATTTTTTAGTGTAAATTTTGTAAGAAGCTTTTGAATGTCCAATAAATCTGTACAGGCTCACTCCGCAGGAATGCCATCATATGCAGTGTTGTCGCAGAACCTTCATTTGGTGCAATGTTCTGTCCATCAATGGCAGTATTAACCTGGTTACAACCAGTACCCAATGCAAGTCTTACTCACATTGAGTAGGATCCTACTTTTTTTTTTTTTTTTCCCCAAGTTCTGAATTATATGTGGACACCGAAGAGAGAATGTTCTTTTATAAGTAGAATTAAAATGATTTAAGAAGTTCATTTTGTGGCTTGTTTATTTATCTGGCTTTCTGCTGAAAAAAAAAAAAAAAAAATTGTCGCTAAGCATGTATAATGTGGTGTTGTGTTTAAAGCACAACTCCAGACAAAAATTGTTTTCCTATGGATAGAGGGGGGAAGATTACAGTTGGCCATGGATGGATTGAACCTTGGCCGGTTCAGCAGGGACCACCGAGATTTGATCCATCTATGGGCAGGCTAGTTGTACTGAAGTCAATCCAACGATCAACTTTGGTACAACCAGACATATTTTTTGTATGTGATTATGGCCAGTGGCTATAGCTGCCAGCAGTAATCAATGTGTTCTGCCGGCAGGGGGCTTGGAGAGCCTTCCCTGCTGGTTGAACAATGATTACTGCTGGCAGCTCTAGCCACCAGCAGTAATCGCGTGCAAAAAATCTGTCTGGTTGTACCAAAGTTGATCGCAGAACACAATAGCGCTTCAAGATGGATTCCCCCATCAACACTGACTTTCCCCATCATTACACAGGACTCCCTTCCCCATACTGCCCCCATCATTACACAGGACCCCCTTCCCTCCCAGCGGTCTCACCTTGATAGTGTCTAGAGGATGTCAGGCGAACACCCTGCCGAACCCTCTGGCAAAGAAGCTCTTCAGTGGCGTGATGGTCTGCAGCTTGTTGAGGGAGGGGGGGGCAGTGTGACTGTGTCTGGGACTGACAGTTGCTCCCCCAACATTCAATTCCGCCCTCATCTCCTGAGTATTATAGCCAAATCCACTTATCAACCAATTGTGGGCAGTATGGGCTCAAGGGGCATCTGCTTTGGGCCTTACAACAATGACTGGACCCTGGGCAGCTACCCCTTTTGCGCCCCCCCCCCGTTGTCACCAGAACCAGTGTCCTCATTTAAAGATTTCCTATCTATTCCTGTTCTGGTGACAACCCCAAATTGGGGATTTTACTTAAATATTCTTGATAACAGTAAAGAGGACAATTGGGGTGAATCTCCTTCATGGGGGCATAGGCAGTGATAAAAACCTGGTGTGCTAATCCCTCTCCCTCTCCACTATATCCAAAACTCAAAAAAAAAAAAACACACAGTACCTAGCATTGGCAGTACACAATGAAAACACAACAACAAATTCTGTAGAAAAGATAATTTATTGCCATTTTAACAAATGATTTTACTTGCAGTGACAAATCCCTGAGACAAAGAAAAAAATATCACCAAAATATTTGGGAGTGTTCCTGTTTCTGCCTGCGCATTACCATATAATTATATCCAGTAATAATTGCTACGTAGATAAGGAGCAGACATATTAAATGCAATGTTTAGCAGCGGTACAAATGACACCTTCTATTCCAGGCAGCTACGCACTAGTGTAGTACTCAATTCTCAGTCCCATTTACATACAGGGAGCATGTGTGGAGAACAGTGCTGGAGTATACATTTTAATTAATTATATCAATTTTAAAAGGTTTCTATTTCTAGATTTACCCATGTATATTTAGACATGTGCATTGGGGATGTTGTAATTCCTGTATGAGAACACACAGTACAATGGATGTACCTGCAATAGCATGTCAATAAAGTTCATATTGAATGCTATTTCAGGACATATGCAGCCTAGAATACATTTCGGGGCCCATTCTCCCCATATGTATTATGAAGTCTTGCCCAAAGAATTCCCAGGGCATAGACAAGGTAATTTGCCTTTTAGCCCTAGGAGTTCAGTTAACACCACTGCACTGAAAAGGTAGACCTGCACTACTTTTTGTAGAGTAGCATGTTGTGGTGCAGTACATCACAGCGGGTGAATAAAGATGAATGAAATGTCATTCTATGTCCAGTCCACCATTTCAATAAAGTTGGGGAAAAAGAAAAAATAAGTAACAGTATGATGCATCATTTACAACGCAGCAGCCCGGCTCCCTTCACAAAGCAAACCTGCGGCTGCTGGTGTGAACAAGCTCTGATTCCCCTTTCTTTAGTTGTAACTGTTGTATTTCCTAAGGAACTATAATTATGTGCAACCATTTTTGAGATCTACAAATACCTGGCAGATGGCACAATTCTCAACTGCCATAGGAGCAGCACAGTTTAACCAGAACACTGGTTAAACCACACCCCCAGCCAGCTTATTGGACAATAAAAGGAAGACAGCACACTGATAAGATCATCACTCTGCTCTCTCCTTTCATCATGTTTCACTATAAGCACATGAGCATGCAACAAAGCCTGATTGGTTCCTACTGTTGCTGTACAGGGGATTACAGGAGGATATCAGCTAGCTAAATTTAAATGTGCTTTTAATGTATAAATTTTATTTTATTTAACTTTACATTTATGTGTTGCAGCAATGCCCGCATCGCAACACATGTTCAGTGTGGTGCCATTAATTTTAAATAACATACATTTTGCAATGCATTCCAGTGCATTGCAGCAAAAACTTGAGGTTGTCCGATTTTTAGGATATTTTGGTGCACTGGAAGCCCACTGATTTCAGTGGGTTGCCTTAATGCAATACACATTAATGTGTGACATAATGCAAAAATGTAATGAGCCGCCAAGTATAACTAAGGCCACTGTTACACTAGCGATCTTCTCACCAGCAACAAGATTACTAGGAAAACAATCACTTGATTCACAGCAGGGCGGTGTATAAGAGGATTTCTCCTCGCTGAGCATATGGAGAACAGTAAATGCCTGACGTGGAATTGCCCTGGATTGCTCAACATAAACCCAACAAAGTTTTAGGTTCAGAACTCTAACTTAGTGGAGCTCGCCCAAAAGGGGAAGCTCCCCCCCTCTGCTTTGGGGGGGGAGCCTGATGGGTGAGTCACCTATTGGCTATGCTGCTTGACTAGCGAGATCTATGGAGCAGATTTTCGGACTTATGGTGACCATATACACTTCAATAAATGCTGGGTTTCGTTTATGATCGATAGCTTCCAATAAGAATAATTGGCCACCCATTCGATTAATATGGTGCACATGGGGAAGTAGATTTCAATGGATAGCTAAGATATGATCTTAACTTACAATTGTAAGTTATCAACCACATCTCTGCTTCCACCATGTAATCTCATAACCTGATCAATTGTTATACAATTGTAGTCATAAAAAAAAAAAAAGTATCTCTGTGGCAAAGGGATCAATAAATTTCTGTCCTGGTCATTTGAATTAGTTTGAGTGAATCTGATCTAAAGTGAGTCTAAATCAAAAGGGCAGTTATGGTTTTTTGATTGCGGATTTGATCGAATCACAAATTGATTGGCTAAAAAAAAAAAAAATCGAAGTGTGTGTGGCCACCATTATGGTTTTTTATTTCACAAGAGTTCAAATAATGATTTTTCAAAAATATATATACAGCAAAAAATGATGAAAAAGTGATGAATATCACCTGAGCAGATTTCGTATTACTGCCATCAGAAAATGGTAGTGTTATCTTAAACATATTTTCATCATGAAAACACATATTACTGCCTGGATGGCAGTTCTTTGTATTGGTAAAAATGATCCAGGTAGATCTCAGTGGAGCAGCATGTAGTACACCGTCTGGGGTTTTTGGAGGTGAAGAAGGGAGAAGAAAGCAACTGAAAAGGAACCTGTAGAGACTCAGAGGGTGTCATTGCTGACCTTCTGAAAATTGTCTGACTTCTAGTTTTAACCCTGTCTAAAGTGCTATCCTAGAACAAACATGTGCAAAGTTATGAACTTTCAAGCATTAAGTTTTTTGTTGCACAAGTGACATACAATAGCTGGCCATACACTAGTAGATTTTTCAACAAACATTCATACAAAAATTCTCAACAGTATATTTGATGACATGAAGAATGTAGTTTTCAAGTACTTCAAAAAAGTTTACTTTTAACATTCAATTTTGGAGTGAATGGACTTTCCCAAATGGAAACCACGCTCAGTTAGAAATTCCATTAGTTCAAAAAAAATTCTCCATTCTGCTCCTTTGACATCTCTCGCCAATGGTTAAAAATGAACAGCAATTTGACTCCACTAATAATTAGCAAATAGAACAAACATTCCTAAAACCAAGGTCTTCAAACAAAATTCTACTAGTACATGACCACCAGCTTTAGTCTCCTCTGCAATAAAGTCATCTTCCTTTCCTCCCTATAAAAGATGCTTTAGAACAGGGGTCTTCAAACTACAGCCCTCCAGTTGTTCAGGAACTTCAATTCCCATCATGCCTAAGTCATGTCTGTGAATGTCAGAGTTTTACAATGCCTCATGGGAAGTGTAGTTCTGCAACAGCTGGAGGGCCGCAGTTTGAGGATCCCTGCTTTAGAACATGCACTTAGCTTGGTATGCAGAGCACAGTGTACATTCTTAGCACACCTTGGTGTCAGGAGTTACGCCATCCCGGCCCAGCCAGTCAAGGTGGCCAAAGACCCCGAAACTAGAGGAAACTGGAGAGACAATGTTGGTGCCAGTCAGGGAGCTCCTAGATGTTGCATCGCTGAGGAGGAGGGGAGTATTGAAGGGTTGAGATCCACGTGAAGTCTTTTCATAAGACATTTTCAAAAGGAGAGTCTATGCTGATTAGTTAAGTTTTGCTTCTCCTCCTCTGGATTCCTTTGGGCTGTTAGAAATCTCCCAGCAAGACTAGCTCCGTCCTCTTGAAGTACCATTGGGATCTCTTGGTTTTATGGTGAGCTGTAGTTCAACTGGTCTGTTCTGGAGACCCAAAACCACCAAAGTCCACCATCACCAGGGTTTCACTTTAAAAGCTGCCCTAATGACGCTATTAAATGCCATGGAAACAGACCAACATAAAAATTGTAAAGGAATGATAAAAATTGTACAAATTGAACATAGGAGGAAGGTATTAAGTCCGACTGGTATAGAATGAATTGTTCCAGTGTTTATGCTTTTGTTGTGTACCAGAGAAGGCAGCAGATAAAAAAAACCAGTGCCTGTACAGGGAACATTCTGATCTCTTATGATGTACTGCGTAACAACAATCTCCCATATCTCATTTACTACTCTATGTTCGGGAGTATCCCGGCCTCTGCCACCATCTTGAAGAAGATCCCTTTCTTCTGTATCAGTCGCTGGGGCTCATCAAACTCCACAACTCTGCCTGCTTCCAGAACGAGAACCCTGCAGGAAATAGGATCTTATTAAAGTAAATGTATAATCATTTCTTACATTATTAATTATGGTCACAACTAAAAAATGGATTTTAAAATTATTTTTTCACTTTATTTTATTACACAATGACATATATGATATATAAGCCAGCAGGTTAAACTTTAGGCTCCTCTAAATGTTTTCTAGGCTCTTACATTGCTGTAAAATCCGATATTTACACATGGAAGTAATAAAGATGGGAGCCTCTTGTCTGGGTCTGCAGTAAGGCAGGAGAGGAACCTACCTCAGGAGCTGTTATGGGGGATACTGGCAGCCCAGCCCTTCAGTTTGCCCTAGGACAGAAGCCATGTATTAGAAATACTGACAGCTTTTCCTGATACACAGATGCTCAGTGGGCCACTGCCAAATAGACAGCCAAATAGACAGCGAAGCCTGCAGATTACATGGGGGTGGTGTTGGTCTCCCAAAGTAATTTGAAAGGCTTTGCTGTCAGTATGTTTGCTAGGTGCAGGACAAAGCCCGCCCATGCAGATTCAGCTGCTCTGCCCACTTCTATTTGGTTTTGATGCACTAAAGAGTAGACTGTGGCTTTCATTTCTGCACGTTTACAGACTTTGAGGTCATAAGAGATGCATTGCTTATCTGAGGACTCAATCCAAAGTTTCAGATGGAAAAAGCTGTGCTGTCTCTTTATATAACCTATTGTGCTCTGGGAACCCTTTCTCGTGCATGAACTGAAGATATTAAAAGCATATAAAAGGGGGGGGGGGGGGGTGCCAGTGCATGTTACACCCTAAATACAGATGCAAGATGTTCTAGGTGAAGGTGAACTTATCCTTTGAGTGCTAAATGTTCTCATTTGACAGGGGTTTACTTGGCAATATTTGGGCTCTTCTAGAAAAACTAAAGCAAAGTAATAAGCTGAGGCTTACCATAGCTATCACATGATTGGCTTTGTTTTTTAAACTATAGTAGATATTGACAGCTGGAATATGAGTGGCTGCTGTGTGCCACACAGACTTTAATCAGTGGTTCTCTAAATAAATGAGACCCATAGGGGGTGATTTTCTTAAACTGGAGAGTGCAAAATCTGGTGCAGCTTTTCATAAAAAACAATCAGCTTCCAGGTTTTGTCAAAGCTTAACTGAACAAGCTGAAGTTATTATCTGATTGGCTACCATGCACAGCTGTACCAGATTTTGCACTCACCAGTTTTAGTAAATTAACCACATAGTGTACAAGAATGGTCAGTTTATAAGGATAAGTTCACCTTTTGTAACACGTTAGATGTTACACCCATATTTATGGTGTACAATCAAACATGGTACACATCCACCAGTCCCCGGCTCCCAGTTAGGCTGGTGGCAGTGGATCCCCCCCCCCCCAACACTCTGAAAAGAACATGGCCTTTTTGTACTCCGCCTGCCTGCCACGTCATTCATTCACAGAGTTCTGCGAATAGAAAACTACAAGGTCTGGCAGCCTTTTCAGCTTTCGGTTTACCTGCAAAAAGATGGGCATTTATTTTTAATTTTTTTTTAAAGGTGAACTTATCTGATTGGCAACAATTTCCAGCAAAGGCTGCACTGACAATTGCTACTTTGTTCCCTTTAATAAAAGACTTTTACCTTTCACTGTCCATGACAGTGTGCAATCTGTGCGCTATGGTCAGTACAGTGCAATCAATGAATGCATTTCTAATGGTGCTCTGAACCAGATTATCTGTTTCCATATCAATAGAGGCCGTTGCTTCATCTAGAACCAGAATCTTGGTCTTTCGGAGTAAGGCTCGTGCAAGACAGATCAGCTGTCTCTGTCCAACGCTGCAATACAAACATTACGATTTACAGCAAATCTCAGAGCATGAAAATACATACACATTTAAACTACATATAAAAGATGTTATACCTTATAAAAGTACTTGTAATTCTATGCAACCACTTTCGTAAACTAAGCACCTTTTAGACAGCACCTTGACCTCCAATGCAGCAGAACTTGGTCAAGGTCACTGGTTCAAAACACACTCCAAGGTTGCTTCTAGGGCCATGAGTGGGTAACACTTTATTGCAGTCAGACATACTGCCAAACATCCCATCCTGAGGCCACCCTCAAGTTGGAGTGTTTATCAGAGTCATAATTCTTTATTAATCCCAAAGGGAAATTATTGAAGTAGTGTTAGTAGCGTGTCCGACTGCAATAAAGTTGATTTTACTTCAGTGAAATGATCAGCGTGTGGCCCATTGTTCTCCTGATATTTAATGCATGGAGCAAGAACAAACTTGTAGGCAAGCACTAGAGATACCTGGACAATGCAGATGATATGGGCACTTGGAGTGGTATTATTCTTCATTGCCTTCTACTCAATGGAGAGATTTTTTTACTTTGATAAGGAAGAAGTTCACAATCAATGTCCATATTCTCTATAAAATGTACTCCGACACACAGTTTTAGGCAGGTGCAGTCTGTTCTCTCCACTGTAGGTGGTGCTAGACTGCAGCGACATCGCAATCGAAGGGGAAGTCGAGAGGCACATGGTTCCTCTATGGTTTCCTGGGGTAGCTATCAGATTGGATGCCATGTGACTTTGGCAGCTGTCGTGAGTCAGGCAGAGCCTATTTAGGCCACTGGCTCCCAGGCTTGGTGCGCAGTTTGCATGTGGGTAGTGTAGGGACAGGTCACCTGTCTGGTAGGGACAGTGATTAGCGGCAGGTAGAGGTTCCTGACAAGTAGGGAAAGGATAGGGACACGCAACCCTTCCTGGAGTCCTCCCAATTTTGGTACGGGCCAGCCAAGCCGCATTCCGCCCCTCAGCACATCTGAGACTTGCTCTGCTACATGTAAAATTGTTCAATAATTTATTTTATTATAATCTTCCATTTCATGGATTAGGAAGTTCTCTGATGGAAAGCACTCAAGTGCAGTAGTTATTCCGAAATTTCTCACAGTGTGAACTGGTGAACAGCTCCAACTCTACAGCAGAGAAGTAAGGCAGTGCCAGTGCAGTAAAGCACTATGTACCCTCTACTGCCCTATATAGATCACAATGCGTACCTGAGGTTCTCTCCTCCCTCGGAGATGTCATGGTAGAGTTTTTTGGGAAGAGACTGCACAAAATCCTTCAGATGACACATGTCCAGAGCATTCCAGAGCTCCATATCCGAATGTTTGTCTAATGGATCCAGGTTCATCCGGAGCGTTCCTGAGAATAAAACTGGATCCTGGAAGCAAACAGCACTCAGTCAAATATAATCCGGGACTAAAATCATAATAAAACAGAAAATGTACTGAAAATACTGACAGAATCCTAAGCCATCATTTGCATATTAAAACTGAGTAGGTGTGGCCTAAAGGGTATGTTTGAACTTGTTCCACAAAAAGATTATTGTTGAACTATTCACTAAATTCACACCATATCCACTCCCATAGTCTTGTGTAAAGGACACTTGTGTAAAGGACACTTGGACTGAAAGAAGTATGAGTAATGCAATGGTTAAACTCCTACCGAGAATACCTTCTGCCTGGCTGTCCCGGGACTTCCATACTTTCTGGCTGGTGCTTTTGACAGAAAGGGGCCACAATGTACTTTTGGGTAGGTTACCATCTTTTAAAGTTTAACCCCAGCCTTACCTATATTATTTCACAATTGCACAGGTTCCTCTCCTGGACTGAAATAGCCTACTCTGATTTCACTGCACACTACGAGCTTTTCACAATGTGCTTCAAAAGCTGCAGCAAGTCATTTAGAGGCTGCGTCATTTTCATTTAGGATAGTCTGCATGCAAATGCAATCTGCCTAGGAACACCCACTCATTCAGACTGATCTCCACCCATCAAGACATTATGCATCAGTGCTGAGGGCTCCTGAAGGGATTATTGAGGCAGGGTGCTGTGATGTTTTCATGAAGAAATGTACAGCACTCTCACAGCCCCACCCCATTCCACCAGTCATGATCTGCCTGCATTACATAGAGAAGTACCAAGACCCAGTGATTACATCACTGGGTCCAAAAGGAGCTATATAATGAAAGCAAAGGTTTTATTTACAAATTTAGTTAGGATGTTGATTAGAGGGGAAGGAAGAACCAAGGAAGGAAAACCATAGGAAGTATTAAGGTGGGAAGGCATGTTTCCCAAAGTCTACCTAAAGCCCAAATATTTCTTTTTAGTTTAAGACCGGATAAGAAATGGCTAAATCCATCCCTGTTTTTTTTTTTTTTTCTCCCTCACCTCCTGTACTGGTGACAACAGTCAAATGTTTGATTATTCTTCACTTTGTGGACCAATAGAGAAGACGAATCTCACCAGTAGGAGAAAAAGAGCAAAAACTTGACAATGGTTCTAACAATTCTAACACCATCCAAAACTGAAAAGAAAAGTTTTGAGAAGTCTGGTCGGCTAATCTGTAATTCCCCCCAGAGATTACTGTTCCCTATATTCTAGTAGAATACAGGCAGGATTCAAATAATGGGATCTTCTCAGTTTGTTTTATAAAAACCAATATAGAAAAATGTTAAACAGCAACCAATAGCAATTCAAATTGTTTTCTGGCATTTAAAGCGGAACTAAACCCTCCTATCCTTTTCCGCCAAGGAAGCTGCCATCCTGGCCTCTTTGATCAGCAACTGCCATGATGCTGCACATGTGATCAGTTATAACACCAGATATTTGATAGTTTGGTTGATAGCACAAGCAAATGTGACAGATTCTGGGAATGTAACTTTTTTGAAGCTGCTAAAATTGATGGGTTTAGTTCTGCTTTAAGGAACGGAATACCAACATCCAGTTGGTCTCTATACTGTTTATTCTTCAATTCTTTTGCTTGTGCCAATTGTCTGTTTAATATAAGATCGCGTCCATCTTTTTATCATAGACTCACCTGTGGTATGATATTAAATTTGCTCCGTAAATCATGGAGACCGATAGTAGCTATGTCAATCCCATCCACCACAATCTTGCCTCCTGCCCTCTCCACAACACGGAATAAGCAGTTTGTGAGTGTAGATTTACCAGCTCCTGTTCTCCCAACAATACCAAGCTGAAAAAGAAAACACGTTCAATGATCTCTAACGTTACAATGGCATTAAGCCTAAAACAGACAGTAATGAAGATTAACTTAAATTCATAAAGAACTGAATAGCAAGAGCATTCCATATGAGACTGGAGAGCCCATTGGCAGCACCTAGTCATATCCAAATGACCTCTCATTAACATCACCCTCCTAATCTCACCATAGACAATTATAATCTAACTATACAATCTTTGTGCAATCTCCTTTAAATTTACAGAAATTATGCAATATAAGGGCCTACCTAAACTATCCAATCATTGTATATCCAGTCAAGCAGGCTTCTAAACTTCATTGTTGTTGGTATATCTAAAAAGAGATTGTAATGTCTAAGAAAGCGGTCCCCAACCTTTTTGGCACCAGGTCCGGTTTCACGGCAGCCAATTTTCCCAGGGACCGGGGTTGGGGGAAGGCACTATTTATGAAGTCTGTGCTCAGCCCCCCTTTACAGCACAGTCCCCTCTTTGTATCAGTGTCCTCAGTTCTGCTTCACATCACAGCCCCCTCTTTACATTACAGTGTAGTCCCCTTTACATCACAGTGCCCTTTACATTAATATAATGGGGACTGCTCTGTAAAGAGGGCACTGTAATGTAAATGGGACTGCTCTGTTAGGGGGGCAATGAAATGTAAAGGGGTGCTGTGATGTAAAGTGGACTGCACTGTAATGATTACAGTTCCCCTTTATATTACAGTGTCCCTAGCAATCACAGCCTCCTCCATCACAGTGCCTGTGCAGTCCTGCCCCCCCCCCCCCCCCCTCCTATCTAACATGACACTTTCCCATTCTGTCTGCCTCCCCTGCACAGGACTCCTAACTTTGGCAAGGCAGAGGCTGTGATCAGTCCATGTGTCTCCCCTGCCTGTCCGACAATGTCATCCTATCAGCAGGGCAGGGGGCGGGAGGAGCTCTCCATTTTGATCTGCAGCTCCTCCTGCACCCTGCCCTGCTGATTGGATGACATAGTCAGCCAGGTGGGCGGAAGAGCCAGGAGAGGACACACAGGCATGGCCGCACAACAGGAGGTAAGCGGCAACCGTGGTCTGTGATAGCCCTGTGCGGACCGCGGTCACATCTCCAGCTGTGCGGCCCAGTCATCAACAGGCATGGATTGGCACCACTCCACGGCCTGAGGGTTGGGGACCCCTGGTCTAAGTGAGCTTTACCAGAAAGGAGGCATAACGCGTTAGATAAAAGGTCTATAAGATTAGGTTGGGGGCTTTCGTTTCAGAAGTGGGCTTATAAGAATTGAGGGTTTCACGTAAAGGAGGTAATGGGTGAGATAGGTAGTTGCAGAGGGCCATAGGGTTTGGGGATGCTAGAGCTGATACAGGAGGTGTGGGATTGACATTCAGTGCCCTGGCTATCGTTCCTCACCAGAGCCCAGGTGACTCTGATTATGCCGCTGAAATGATTCTTAATAAAAATGGAAGGGGCTCAGGATTACAATTTAAAATTGCCCTACAAGTTCACAGGGTCACAGTTAATAGTTGTCACTATTCCTTTTTTTTGAGTGTGGTTTGCTAAGATAGTGCCACTCTCTCTGGTGCACAGTACAGTTTTGTGCATCTCCAAGCATGACTGACCAACCACCAATCTTATATTCGAGTATGGATATCCCCAGTAATAAACTTATTTCAGATAAAAGGCCTTCCAATCACCTTCTCTGTAGTACGCAGCTGGAATGTGACATCTCGGAGAGCCAAGTCATAGTCTTCCCGATATCTGGCCTGGTAGTTGGTGAATTCAATTACTCCTTTGTCTGGCCACTCCAAGGGCGGTCTTCTAGCGATAACCCAGGGGGCCTAGAACCAAACATAAATATTCATCTAGTGAACTCAATTCATTTGCACAAATTCAAATATCTTTTCTACACTACAGCAGAGGAGAGATCACTGTACCTCTTTCTCCATGTCTTCATATTCACAAACACGTTCTATGGCTACTCCGTTTGTCTCAATCTCACAGGCTTTACGGACCCAGAAATTTAATGTCTGTGTAATCTGGATAGAGGAAGGAAAATTAAGGCATCTATTGAAAGGAAACATAGTTTGTATTGTCTGTGGTGTACATATTATGTGTTATTACTACAGTGTTTACCTTAAGGCTGGGTTCACACCTTTTTTTCAAAATTCCGGCTGAAATCGGACCTGAAACAGTGAGTGGAGACTCACTGGATTCCTGCTGTGCGCTGTGCGCCGTTGCGTTCTCAAGTGTGAACCCAGTCTTGACAAAAAAAAAAAAAAACCCAGAAGCTGATTTTGCACTCTTCCGTCTTAGTAAATCCACCCCATAGGTTTGTGCAAAGGAGGCATAAAGATGCACTATTTTGCAGCTCTGCAAAGCAGAATGCCGAGCCTCATGCCGGTACAACTACAAAAATGGGGTAGGCGGGATTCTCCCATATGCCCGAAGTGTCAAGTACACCAAGGAACACTCATTCATGTGTTATGGAGATGCCCAAAACTAGTGAGATACTGGCAGGAAGTCATCCAAACTATGAACAGTATATTTCAGGTTCAACTTGATTTTACTCCAGTTATGTGCATTCTAGGTGGACCGACCGAAGAACTTTACTCCCCGACTACGTATATGGCCCTGGTTAGATTACTCTATCTAGCGAGAAAACTGATGGCAAGATATTGGTTATCCTCTCATATACCACCTACATTTCAGAAGTGGATACAACAGGTTAACAATATATTGATAAGGGAAAAGAATACATACCTTCACAGGAATACCTCTAATAAATTTTAAAAAAATTTGGAGGGGGTGGCTGGAGATTCCGGGGGTGGCTCCCCCACAGCTCATACTTACTAGACTACTTCAAACTTGAGAGCGTCATGTTCGGCTCTAGATGAGGTGTCAAATAGACATTTGCAGATTGGTGCAATATGTTGAACCTGAAATATATTGTTTAAAGTTTGGATGACTTCCTGCCAGTATCTCACTAGTTTTGGGCATCTCCATAACATGTGAATATGTGTTCCTTGTGCCTCATTTCCACTGAGCGGAACGGTTCGGGTCGGTACAGTTTGGAGGGGTTAGAATGGTCTGGCCTATTCAGGTGAGCGTTTCCACTGCAAGTCGGACCGCCAGGGGCCATACGGGGTTTAGAAAAAATGCCTAGCGTGGGGTCACACGTCCGTCAATAGATGGAATGTATCGTGCAACGCCAGTAGCTCCGCCCTAACCGTACCATTTTCTATGGCCCCACATTGGTTGTATGGGCCGCTTTCATAATGGAAAACCTCAAAATAGCGTACCGTACCGAACCAATCCGCTCAGTGGAAACGAGGCATTAGTGTACTTGACATTTCGGGCATACGGGCGAATCCCGTCTACCCCATTTTTGTAGCTGCACCGGCGTGAGGCTCAGCATTCTGCTTTGCAGAGCTGCATAACAGTGCATCTTTATGCCTCCTTCGCACAAACCTATGGGGGTAAAACTGAAGAGTGCAAAATCAGCTTCTGGGTTTTTTTTTTTTTTTAAAAGAACGCTGAGCCTGCACAAGCAATAAAGAAATATAGTTGCCCCCATGTGCATATATATTTACCAATTTTATGCAGAAACAAGGTATTTGAAAACAGTAAACTCCAATCTCTGACTTGTCCCTCCAGGTAAGCCTATAATAAGGCTTACCTATAGGTGCTGTAAATATCTCCTAGACGTGCGCCGTTTAGGAGATTACTGTATATGCAGCTGATGACGTCATCAGCACATGCGCTCTGAAGGAACAGCCACCCGGGCCGTGACATAAACGGCGGCTCCCCCCGCGTATGCACAGGAGTGACATCATCCCTGCTCCAGCCTGTTACACAGCTGTAAGTACGTGGACCGGGAAGGAAGATGGGTGAAGATGGAAGCGGCCTCCATCAGTGACAGCACATCGCTGGAAGGCTTCGTTTTCAGGTAAGTTTCACATAATGTGGTAGTATGCAATGCATGCTAGCACATTATGGCTTTGCCTTGCAGGTCCAAAAAAAAAAAAGCCACCCAGCAGTTTACTACCACTTTAACATGCATTAAACATTGACATCTAAAACAAAATCAATAACAAGAGTATACATCTTTGAAGATTCTTGACTGTTACATATATCTGGAGAATTTTAACTGGAAAATCAGTACAATGCTTTCTGATATAGATTAGCATTTCAGCATTAGCAAGACAATGAGAAGACCAAAATGCAGCTATCCCCCAGCAACCAATCAAGTCCTTAAGGATATAAAAATGGAATCTAGCCCACTGATAAAAGGAAACAGCAAAATGTTTTCGTTTTCCTAAACCAGTCTGTCTCGGACATCACATTCGAGGTGGCACTCATTCACAGTGGCAATGCAGGTGGAGGAGGAAGTCAAGAGGAAACTAGTACCTCTATAGTTTACTCAATCACATAGAGGCAGTGAATGGAGGCTGGCACCCCATGTGAATTTGGCTGCCATCTTGGGTCAGGTAGAGTCTATTTAAGACCCAGTCTCCAGGTTTAGCATGCATTTCATGTGTGGCTAGAATGGGTACAGGTCCCCCATCTGTCAGGGACAGTGCTTAGTGTCAGGGAGAGGTTCCAGATGAGTAGGGAAATTGTCAGGAGACGCCATCCTTCCTAGAAGACTCCCCTTTTGGCTATGGACTGGCCAGGCTGCATTCAGCTCCTTGAGACATACGCTGTTGGCACACCTGAGACCTTCTGCTACTTTTCATCACTGTTACTACCTCTGAGTGCTCCCGGTCGGGTGCCTTCCCGCCAGGATTGTTGTGTATTGCCGAACTTCATTTTCAATATAGTTCCGTTTTCTGTAATTGGACTCTGAGAGTCTTTTGCCACTGCACCACGCTGCTCCAACCCACAGGTGAAATGTATAAGAGTGGGTGGTCCACAGACTTGGCTTTGTAGAATCAAGTTAGATACAAAGGAGACTCAACCAAGCTCCACCGCAGTATTGAAAGATATACGAGTGGAGTGTCGATGCTGAGGCTATAACATCCAATACAAATCCATAAGATCAAAAATCCGGCAACCCGAGCTTCTTCGTTATTGAACTTTATTAGAGCACTTACAGCAATTGCAATACAATTAGAAACTGAATGCATTTCTGCCAGAGCTTTACTCATAGCATGCTATAAGTAAGGCTTCGGCCAAAATGTGTTCAGTTTTAATGATGTTACAATTGCTGTAAGTGCTCTAATAAAGTTCCATAACGAAGAAGCTCAGGTTGCCGGCTTTTTGATCTTATGGGTAGAATCAAGTTGTTGGTCATGGGGTCATCGTCTCCCTCTCAGTCTAGGACCTGTTCTTCGGGAGACAACGTGAGCATAGCTTTAGAATGGAGGATGGTTCCCTATCACCGCATTAACCTCACCACATACAGTGAGGAAAGCAATACAGTGGCGAGCTACTGAGGCCAAGCTCACAGTTCACCTTTATGTAAGCACAGGACAACAGAAATGTTAGAGAATGCTTGGATCTTGCTTTTACTTTCAAACACCTTTTACAGTCAATGGGCACCTTTAGTTTCCAGGCTATAATATATCTTATCACCATTCAGATGAATCCCCTTCAATCTAAATATATTACCTGTACATGTATGTACTTACATTTAGAGCATAGGTGATGGACAATCCCACTGTTCCAGAGGTCATTTTATCACTGCCTTGAATGGCAAACAAAGCAGCAAAGAAAACCATCAGGTTCCCCAGAAATTCCAATCTCACCGCAAGCCACCTATTGACCAACGATGAGACAAAAATCAGTCTAAGGAAAAAGATCCATTCAGGACATTGATAAAGGGTCAGTTCACTGTTACCAAAAAACTGCTTATGCAGGTAAGAGGAAACTGTTTTAATCTACAAACCTTGCAGCTTTGACTTAAGTTGGATAATGCCCTTGCTGTAGGCCATTTAGGTACCTCCCAAAGCCTGCCAGAAAAAACTCCCAGAGATGGCATCATCCCGCCCTCCCTTGTTACTAGAGTCAACTCTCAAAATCCCACACGTGTTTGGTCCACTATTTCCTCCGTTGCAGCATTACTGAGCTTACAGCTACTGCGACAAGAGAGAGAAAGTGTATGCAAGGCATTGTCTTAGCAATATCCTAGCATCAGGGCTGGAAGGGATGATGCCATCTCTGGGAGTTTTCAACCAGGCTTCAGGAGGTACAAAATTACCTACACCTATATGAAGGGCATAATTTAAATTTTGGCTATAGAGTTGTTTTTATCTACAGACGCCCCTTATCTGCATAGGCAGTCTTTCGGTAAAGGTGAACTAACCCTTTAGGGGAGCAATACATTTGAAATAAACACAGAGCAAAGTTGACCACACACAGTAAATTTTGTTTCATCTGACAGATAAGATCTGAAACAATTTTGCTAACGGCAATAAAACCGAGTCTACCCCCCCCCCAAATAAATGTCTCCCTAAGAACAATGATAGGGGACACATTGGCCTTTCATTTATAGCACCTGGACCTGACAGTGGGGTTGATTTACTAAAACAGGATCACTCAGAATCTGATGCAGCTGTGCATAGTAACCAATCGGCTTCCAACTTCAGCTTATTCAATTAAGCTTCAACAATGAAACCTGGAAGCCGATTGGTTTCTGTGCTGAGCTGCACCAGATTTTGCACTCTCCAGTCTTAGTAACTCTTTCCCCGTTTTTCATGTGTGAGCTTTCGCATGGACTAAAGATGGTTATCACCTTTTTTCCTCAAGATGGCTTGTGTAGATCATTGACCCATCAGAGCAGGGGAGGGTTGGGTCACTTAAAATTAGTCTAATGGTGTCTATAGACATGAAGATGGTCTGCCTCTCTGGCCTATTTTCAGATGCTTTAGCAGATGACCTGATGTTTATAGGTCACACACGGACACTGACAACCAAAGTTCATTGGGTGCAATAGTGATTGGAAAGGTTAAGGAACCTTGTCCGACTGTTGTTTTACCCAATATAATGATTTTCGTTTTGGGATGCACTGATCGATTTAAGGGCAATCAAATCATGCCTACATGTCTGAGCATCCTCTAGTGCAGGGGTCTCCAAACTTTTTAAACAAAGAGTCAGTTTCCTGTCCTCCAGACTTTAGGGGGGGCAGGACTGTGGCCAGTAGAAATTGTCATGGTGTCAGTGGGTGTAAACAATACATCTTTGGTATTAGGGGGAGGAATAGAGCTCTATCGCTGGTGTCAGTGGGATGAATAGCGCCCCATCACTGGTATCAGTGGGAGGAATAGTGCCCCATTGTTGGTGTCAATGGGAGAAATAGTGCCCCAATGTTGGCATCAGTAGCAGGAATATTGCCCCATTGTTGGTGTCCATGGGAGGATTAGTGTCTTGTATCAGTGGAAGGAAAATTGCCCCAAGGGCTGGATAAAAGCAAGCAAAGAGCAGCATCCGGCCTGAGGCCTGCAGTTCGGAGACCACTGCTCTAGTGTCTATGCCCAGCTGTAGACATTGCATTTCAGGAGAAGTTAATTGTGAGTCAACTATTAGTTCATCCAAGAAAGCTCATTCTAACGAAAAAAAAAAAAAAATCGTCGGATGAACAATTTTTTATATCTACTTTTCCATCTTATAATAACTGAATGGTTGTTCACAATGCGTAAACATATTTACGTGCTTGGAAGCATCATTGTGAAATTACCTGCCAATGTCAAATGTGATTTTTTTCTCAAAAGGAACCATGATTTCAGAGGAGAATAATGTGATTGTCAACATAACTAAATGTACAATGGTCTGAGTCTGTAAGAAGTCCTAAGCCCCGTACACACGGGCCGAATATTGGGTGGTATCAACCGGTTCAACAGAACTCAGGCAACATTCGGCACGTGTATACCACAGCCAGTCCGGCTTCCATCGAAGGGGCATGACCGAAAAAAGGTCTGCCGATCGGCATCTGATCAGTAAAGTGTCAGCCTCAGATAATAGCAAAAACCTGACGGGAGTACTAAGAAAAAGTCTGGAGTGAACATACACATCTGTAGGTGGATAGTGGATACACACCCAAGTAGTCATGGAAGGTGAATGCACATTATATCACACCACTCTGTACACCAGTACCTGTTAGAAATCACATTATTGTAGTAGCAGACCAAATTTTCATTCACCACATCCTTGTTCTGTCCGATGAACCTCTCCTGATGCCCGTAGGCTCTGATTGTCGAAGCCCCTGACAATGTCTCGCTGAAGTGTGAGATGACTGGAGAACGAGAAGCCCCGTCGAGTCTGCGGATTTGTCGCGAGCTGGCGATATAATATCTCTGATCACAGGAGAGAACAATCAACAGTGAACTTTCCAATCTGTATATCAAAAAATTAAAGCCTAAGTTTAGGTTTTTTTTTTTTTTTTTAATCACCACAAGAGACAGTACTTCCATTTAATGAGAATTGTCCCTTGTGCTGAAGGCTGCTCTCTTAAATGGCCATAGATGAATTTGATTCTTGGCCAGTTCAGCAGGGACTGGCTGAGATTTGAACTATGTATGGGCAGGCTGAATGTACTCAAGTTGATTGGATGTTACATGGGATTATTGCTAGCAGCTATACTAGCTGCTGGCAGTAATTACCGTGTTCTCCCGGCGGGGCCAGCTCCCCCCCACAGAGAGAACACAATGGCTGTGGGGGAGGGATTCCTCCATCAACACTGACCGTCGCTCCATCTATGGCTGGCTTTAGTTGAAACCTGAAGTCCTCTGTCTATCCACCCCATAATACACCTGCTGCCATAAAAATGCTCCAGGAGTTATTACGAGCTGCTGGACCTGTAACAGTCTCTTGTCAAGAGTGCCAACTATGTCTGCCTCTACCAGCCCCCTCCTCCCTTCACACAAGCTGTAGTAAAGCTTTCGACAGTTCAAAGCACTCTACAAATTGAGGTTGGGCGGATGAATGAAAGGTCCACTTCCTCCATTCAGAGCGTTTTTATTTCATGTAAGCTGTAGTACAGCTTCTATGAATTGAGGAGGTAGTCAACACTCTGGATGAGTGACTAACAGGTCCAGTGGCTCATAATAACGTATCAGCACCTAAAGATAACGGCTGGGGGGATATGGTGGGGGGCAGAGGACTTCGGATTTCACCTAAGAGAGCAGACAGCAGGAGGGATGAGCTCAGGTGGGTTTGGGGTTAATGATTCCAGCAAAGAATCTGCTGCAGTCTTTACGAAATCAAATGAAAATTTACGTTTTTGCAGAAAATCTAAAATTTGGAATCTAAGGTGTGTGCTCTGTGACTTGACAGTTAGAAGTGAATTAAATATTATAAATCTAATAAATCTAATAAACCCCTTTTTAGAGCTATAGAGGTTGGGCAGAGTCAAGGAAAACTAGTTGTTACAGAGGTCCATTGATTTGCAGATTGGATTGGGTTTGTTGCTGCCATGCAATTTATCTTTAATTTAAAAAAAATCCAGCTCACCTTATTTTTACTGGGTGACAAATAAATAAATACTTACCTGGATGAGAAGGTAAAAAAATCCTAGGGGAACAATGGCCACTAAGAACAACGGGGTGGCACACACAATGACCAGTATAGTGCCCAGCACATCCAGCATACAGTTTAACCATGTCCGTAAATAGTAATGAAAGCGCTCGTCTATCACATATATGTCCTAAAAATAAAATGATAGAAGTTACAGGAAATGTCAGAAATAATGGATAAAATTTTTTTTTTAAAGTGATTGTAAGGGGCAATTTATTTTTGTTGTTTTAAATAACAAACATGTCATACTTACCTCCACTGTGCAGCTCGTTTTGCAGAGTGGTCCGAACCTGCTCTTCTGGGGTCCCCCCGCAGCTCCTCCCCACATCTGATAACCCCCTCGGAGAAGCGCTTCCCCAAGGGGGTTACCTTGTGGGTGCGCTCCCGAGTCTAGCATTTGTAGGCACAGAATGACGATTCGGCCCCGCCCCCCGGCACCATTGGTTTTGATTGACAGCAGTGGGAGCCAATGGCTGCGCTGCTATCAATCTATCTAATCAAAAGCAGGGAGCCCGTGGAGAAGGAGCCAGCGCGTCCCCGCCAATTGAATGAAGGGGTTCAGGTAAGTAAAACGGGGAACTAGGGGGCCGGTGACTGCCAGGTGTTTTTTCACCTTAAAGCGGGGGTCCACCTATCTATCGTTTTTTTTTTTTGGAGATCATTCACAAACTTTTCTTCTCATGATTATCTACTCACATGTTCTGTGTAATAAGTCCGCCTGTGTCCGATTTCGTTGTAAAGAATAACTTATAAAATTCACTGAAGGCGGTTTCCATCTTCATTGTGGGCATTTGAAGCCCACAAGCATGTATTTCCTGGATGCGGTGAATGCTGTGCTCCCAGCATTCACCGAGATGTTGTGAGGACGCTGTTGCACAATGCATGCTGGGAAGCCTGAGACTAGCTCCCAGGGGACTGTGGGAGGTCTGGGAGAGGCTAGAAACACGCCTACTCCCACGGGAGGAGAACCAGGAAGTACAAAGAAGAATAGAAAAAAAAAGGTAATTACGGCGATTTAAATTTTTTTACACAGCATGTCAGCATCTAGGCAAGGAAGAGAATGCATAGAGATAATGTTCAAAATTTGGGTGGAACCCCGCTTTAATGCATAGGATGCATTAAGGTAAAAAAACATGTACCTTTACAACCCCTTTGAATCCAGCTTTTTGTACATATTACATTTTGCATGAAGATCCTCTTACAAGCTGCTTAGTCCGCGGTGATTACTTACAGGTGGCGTCTGTCCCCACCTATTTTCTCCAGTATTTTGCTTGTTAATTACCTGGATTACACCCCAATTGGTGAGTCAGCAATTAGAGGACCTCTCTGCAACCAGAGTCACAGCTTTCACATGATAGTGAGCTACAGGCAATGGCAATCCCATTTTTGTTTGTTTATATATATATATATTATATATATATATATATATATATATATATATATATATATATATATATATATATATATACACACATATACATATATATACACACACACACATACACACTCTCTCACCCCTCACATTTTTGTAAATATTTTATTATATCTTTTCATGTGACAACACTGAAGAAATGACACTTTGCTACAATGTAAAGTAGTGAGTGTGCAGCTTGTATAACAGTGAAAATTTGCCATCCCCTCAAAACAACACACAGCCATTCATGTCTAAACCACTGGCAACAAAAGTGAGTACACCCCTAAGTGAAAATGTCCAAATCGGGTCCAAAGTGTCAATATTTTGTGTGGCCACCATTATTTTCCAGCACTGTCTTAACCCTCTTGGGCGTGGAGTTCACCAGAGCTTCACAGGTTGCCACTGGAGTCCTCTTCCACTCCTCCATGATGACATCACGGAACTGGTGGATGTTAGAGACCTTGCGCTCCTCCACCTTCCATTTGAGGATGCCCCACAGATGCTCAATAGGGTTTAGGTCTGGAGACATGCTTGGCCAGTCCATCACCTTTAACCTGCATGGGTGTGGTAGCAAGGCAGTGGTAGTCTTGAAGGTGTGTTTGGGTTTGTTATGTTGGAATACTGCCCTGTGGCCCAGACTTCGAAGGGAGGGGATGATGCTCTGCTTCAGTATGCCACAGTACATGTTGGCATTCATGGTTCCCTCAATGAACTGTAGCTCCCCAGTGCCAGCAGCACTCATGCAGCCCCAGATCATGACACTCCCACCACCATGCTTGACTTAAGGCAAGACACACTTGTCTTTGTACTCACCACCTGGTTGCCGCCACACACGCTTGACACCATCTGAACCAAATACGTTTATCTTGGTCTCCTCAGACCACAGGACATGGTTCCAGTAATCCATATCCTGTGTCTGCTTGTCTTCAGCAAACTGTCTTTCTTGTGCATCATCTTTAGAAGAGGCTTCCTTCTGAGACGACAGCCATGCAGATCAATTTGATGCTGTGTGCGGCGTATGGTCTGAGCACTGACAGGCTGACCCCCCACCCCTTCAACCTCTGCATTCATACATCTATTTCCCAAAGATAACCTTTGTATATGATGCTGAGCATGTGCACTCAACTTCTTTGGTCGACCATGGCGAGGCCTGTTCTGAGTGGAACCGGTCCTGTTAAACCGCTGTATGGTCTTGGCCACCATGCTGCAGCTCAGTTTCAGGGTCTTGGCAATCTTCTTATAGCTTTATGTAGAGCAACAATTCTTTTTTTCAGATCCTCAGAGTTCTTTGCCATGGGGTGCCATGTTGAAATTCCAGTGACCAGTTGTCAGAAACCATAAATCAGACTGAGACAGAAGTGCAGTTAAAATCACACTTGCATAATAATAATAATAATAATAATAAATAATAATAATAGTAAAAGGTAAACAGAGCAACGTAGTCAAATCATAGCCAGAGTTTGGTAACTAGAATGGATATTCAGACAAGCCAGGGAGCCAGAGATCAGCCTACTTCAGGTCAGGCCTGGAAATCAGGAAACTGGAGAATCAGCATAGTGGAACAGCAAGCAGGATCAGGAACCAGAAGGGACATCAGCCAAGCAAGTCTTCAACAGGTACACAGGAGAGAGTCTCTGGATGTGTTGACCAAGGCAAAGGCAGAGAGGGACTGAACTGAACAGCTTAAGTAACCAGCAGGACTGGTTATTAACATCAGCTGAGTCTCTGTGGAAAAGATTGGATCTGGCAATTAACCGACAGCTGAGCGGCCTGCTCTGAGAAGGAAGGGCTGAGCCCAGCCCTGACATCAGTATGGGAGAGTGAGAGCGATAACACCAAATTTAACACACCTGCTCCCCATTCACACCTGAGACCTTGTAACACTAACGAGTCACATGACACCGGGAAGGAAAAATGGCTAATTGGTCCCAATTTGGACATTTTCACTTAGGGATGTACTCACTTTTGTTGCCAGTGGTTTAGACATTAATGGCTGTGTGTTGACTTATTTTGAGGGGACAGCAAATTTACACTGTTATACAAGCTGTACACTCACTACTTTACATTGTAGCAAAGTGTCCTTTCTTCAGTGTTGTCACATGAAAAGATATAATAAAATATTTACAAAAATATCAGGGGTGTACTCACTTTTGTGAAATACTGTATATATTTTTTGTATACAATATACATATACACAAACATTTATTATTGCTAAAGGATCAGTCCATCTAAAACTGATATTTAGGTTATTCATACAGACAGAATCATCTCCCGGTTACTTAAAGCTGGGCATAAGCAACTATTGGGAACTCCAGGCATAGACAAATGTTGTCAAAATACAAGAGGAATGTGTATTATTAATCAAATTCTGGTGTGCTGATATTTGATGTGAGCTTGTTGTTGGAAAGTCCGATCATGTTTACAGAAGTCTGTCACACAAAAGTTCACGCACGCTCTGAATCAAGCAGAAGGAGCCGCACTGGCTATTAAACCTTTTCTTGGCTTGTCGTACGTCTTGTATGTCACCGCGTTCTCACGCAGCCAACATTTGTGTGACCGTGTGTATGCAAGACAAGTTTGAGCCAACATCCTTTGGAAAAAAATCTACGGTTTTGTTGGCAGAAAGTCCGATCGGGTGTACGCGGCATTAGATGCATTTTTAGAAGCTGCAACCTGTTTTATGTGATACATCTAAACTTTTTTTTCTTTGCCCATCCTGCTTTGATATTATTATGAATAAGCCATGATATCACCATGGCTTACAAAGCACAGAAGGAGAATCTCCTACTTCTTGGGAGTCATGAACATCAGTCGCTACATGCAGCTCAACTCCTTAAAATTTAGCCTAAAAGCAAACATTTATTATATTGCAACACAATTCTTAGATGTGATGGTTGCATTTTTTTTTTTTTTTTTTTAGTATGTTTTTTCATGATCTTCAATCACATTAGAATAAATGCATTGGGTAGGGTATGACTGCCCAGGACTTACCTTAGTGAACCGGTTCAATACTTGACCCATGGGTGTTGTTTCAAAAAACTGGAGAGGTAGGTGTAAGATATTGTCTAACATCTGGTTGTGGAGTGAGCGAGAGGCGCAGATTGTTCCTCTTGTGATCACATAGGCACCGTAGCAGACAAAAACACCTAAAGCGATCACATACAATGGAAATGGTTATGGTACATTTACAATGCCACAAGAGACAAACATTTCTATTTTAATTACCTGACAGTTTGTCACTCTAAGGCTGCAGTGCGAATTCCAAAAGGGTCCTGTGCGTTTTTGGGTTCAGGTGCGAATTCAGGCAAAAATTCAGGCCTGAATCACACCTGAGCCGGTGAACAGAAATGCACTGGACCCCGCGGCCGCACATATGTGAACCTGGCCTAAAGGGCTTTTATACTCAGCAAGAAAGTAGAACATTTCCTTCACTAACGGACCAATGCCAAACAGCAGGAGGGCCTGGGGAACTTAACACATTTCCAAATGGGTTTCCAAAGCCTGATCCATGAGTATGCCAGGATCATCTGAACTACTTTTTAACTTTTACTTTCATTATCTGGAACTGGACCATCTACAGTGTATTCTGCACACATAGTTTCCTCAATATTTCCAATTGCACCCATTTTAAATGTTGTTTTGCTGACTTGGCCAGCTAACACAATGGCATACACTTAATTTGTCAACAATGAAAATTCCACTGTGCATAAATGCATTACCATTACACTCAAATATTATTGTAGCACCCTCCTAGTTAGTGTAGGTTGTTAGGTAAATTTAGTTCAGCTCCTCTAATCAGTGGAGCAGGGGTTAATTGTTTTGGTCTGCTCAATATTTCACAGGCTGCTGATCTGATTAAGGAGATCTAGCCAAACCCCGGAGAGGTGTGCCCAGTAGATGGCTGGAGATCCAATAAACAGTCCGAAGCCTGGAGCAAGAGTGTGTGGATCCTGGGTCCAGTTCTGTAAGAGGAGTCCCCTGTCTCTGCCCTGCAGGGAAGTCTGCTGGAGACACTGCTTGGAGGTCATCGAGGTCTCAGTTGTAGTCTAAGCTTAGTGGCCTATTTTCAAAGTCTGGGATTTTCTTATAGTCTGGAGAGCTCACCAGAGAATACCTGGTGGAAGCTGGGGTGAAGAGTGTCCTGCTGTCCTGTGGCATTGTACAACTGACACCACAAAGCTCCTAATTCACTCCCTGTCATCTCTTGCCTCGACTGCTGCAACTCACTTCTCATTGGCTTACCTTTAAATAGGCTATCCCCTATTCAATCCATCATGAATGCTTCTGCCAGACTCATAGGAGTGCGCACAGGGTGTGCTGGGTGTGCCTGGACACACCTTAATCACCCTGTCTGGTGCCGATTCTCTGCTTCCCGGTGCCCCCCTCCTGCGGTGCTGCCAGCTTCCCTTCTCTCCTCTCCCACCAGCTGCTGCAGGGGATTTTAATGAAGCATAGTAAACTATTTACTATGATTCTGCCTGTGAATGAACAGGAAGACGCTCAGCACAGAGCATTTCCCATGTGTTCACTGTCCAGTGCAGCTAAGGCTGCAGATAAAGAGACTGGGGAATCTCTGTCCTCAGGCCCTTTATCTCTGTTTAGACCCTTGATATTTCACCCAAGCCCCACAGCGGTGCTCCTAAAATATTATGAAAAAACAAAACAAAAATAGTATTGTAAAAAATAAAATTGTAAAAAAAAAAAAATATCTATATCTATATATAAAACTGACTGCCACCAATCTCTGCTCTGCTGACACTGTCCACTGCTCTGCTGATAAACCACGCATGTGTTTGTGCTCTGGGATGCACACTCCAATGCAATAGGCTGTGCACACCAGTGGCCAGACTCATCCACCTTACAAACTGCTCAGCGTCTCCTACCCCCCCTGCCAATCCCTCCATTGGCTGCCACTCACCCAACAAATTAAATTCAAAATACTAACAATAATTTACAAAGCCATCCACAACTCTGCCTCCAGCTATGTCACTTACCTCGTCTCAAAATACCAACCTAATAATTCTATTCATTCCTCCCAAGATCTCCTGCTCTCTAGATCCCTTGTCACCTCCTCCCATGATCAACTCCTGGACTTCTCCCGAGCCTCTTCCACCCTTTTGGAATTCCCTACCCCAATCTGTCTGACTATCTCTAACTTTATCCACTTTTAGGCGATCCCTGAAAAATGTCCTCTTCAGAGAAGCCTATCCTGCCTCCGCCTAACAACTGTACTTTTATTTTCTTTTGTATCAGCTCACTCCCCACAGATATTACCTTTTGTATCACTTGACCCTCCCTCCTAGACTGTAAGCTCTAACGAGCAGGGCCCTCTGACTCCTCCTGTATCGAATTGTATTGTAACTGTACTGTTTGTCCTAACGTTGTAAAGCGCTGCACAAACTATTGGCACTATATAAATCCTGTATAATAATAATAATTGTGAGTCTGTGTCTCCCTCACTGAAGAGTGCCCGGTGGATATCAGAAGGAGGCAGCAAATGATTCTGTGGCATTGTGAGTACTGGCCTATGTCCTGTGCCCTAGAGACTGTGTGCAGTTCTCAGTTCTACAAAAGTGAGTCCTAGGTATTTTCCAGCCAGTAGTGGACTTTGTGGGTGCTCTCTGTCAGAGCAGAGCGAAGAGAAGTGTCCTCGGGCCAATTCACTTACTTTTTGGGGGGACCCATGCAACCCCTCCCCATCCAAGTTTACATCTGTAATAAAAAGCATAAAAGACACTCCCTAGATTGTTACAGAGCCATCAAGGAGGAAATGTTCTGTGCCTGGCTGGGTGTGCACTAAGTTTGGGGAAAAGGGACAATCATAGCCAGTGGTTCCTTCGGGGGTGCGCTACATTATTATAGTGAATATATTTTTTAAATAACAAAATTGTTAAAATGTACAGCCAGCAATAAATTGCACATATTAATAAAAAAAGATAATGCCTTCACCTTGTAAAAACCCCAGAAGTCCATAGATCCCCAGCCGATTGTTCCTCTGGTCGACCCATTCTGCTGTATCTTTTACATGCTTGGCCTCTGTTGTCCATCTACTCAGCCACACGTTTTGTCCTATAGCCATAGCATTCTGTCCTATGTAAGCTACTATTGTGAAGGTCACCCAGAACCATCCAAAAGCGTGAAGGTATTTCATCACCACTGACATTTTCATCTAGAAAACCAAACATCTATTAACAATTGAACTAGATATAGAGGAGCTAAGAATAGCAATATTTGTTTTAAAATGGCAGGATGACACTGTCTAAAACACTCTTTAGAATTCCAACGTGCCTTCACACAAGAAATGTCACTGTTGGCGAAAGATTCACGTACCAGTTGTAGACAGGTTCATGAACCTGGGGCCTACACCAAGTATGAAGGCACACTGGGCTTGGAGTGCGCTTCCTCCTCGCCACTGCACCTGTCAGCGCGGCAGAGGGAATAGCGGTGGCCGGTCCATAAGGGGTGTTGCCCCCTAATCTCTATGCGTTGCCCCCTAATCTCTTTTGCCTGAGGCTCTAATTGGCTTCAAAAAGGTTGGGTTCGGGGGCGCAGAGCACTGCACCCCGAGCCCACCCACTTGTGACATTAGCAAATCAATATTCGCTATTGTCTTCCAGCTTCTCAACCCTGCCAATCAGGACAGAAAGTGAGTCTTAAGACCAGATTGGCCAGGAGAAGAAGCCGGGGAAGCCGTGACCTGGATGGGGTAAGTGCGGACCTGACGGGGGGTTTGTTGGCTGGGGAGTACAGAGGGTGGTGATAAATGGGGAATACTCGGAATGGTCAAGGGAGGAAAGTGGTGTCGACCTGGAGGATGGAGTAAACAGGCTCAATCTCTGTATTTGCGGACGACACTAAGCTAAGCAGGGCAATAACTTCTCCGCAGGATGTGGAAACCTTGCAAGAAGATCTGAACAAATTAATGGCAAATGAGGTTTAATGTAGAAAAATGTAAAATAATGCATTTGGGTAGCAAAAAATCTGAATGCAATCTATACACTGGGGGGAGAACCTCTAGGGGAATCTAGGATGGAAAAGGACCTGGGGGTCCTAGTGGATGATAGGCTCAGGAATGGCATGCAATACCAAGCTGCTGCTAACAAAGCAAACAGAATATTGGCATGCATTAACCTCCCTGGTGGTTTTCCCGAGTGTGACTCGGAGTTAAATTCCAGTACAATTAGCGGTAACCCCGAGCCACACTCGGGATTGCATTGCAGAATCCTTGTGCGGTATATTTACCTTGTCACAGGATCCTACAATGTCCCCCTGCTGTGTCTGCGGACTCTGTCCTCCGCCCGAAGCCTCTGTGTGCCGGGCTCCGTTCCCTGCGAGCGTCGCGATGCACGGGGGCGGAGCCAAATTCAAAAAATGTAAAAACCATAAAATACAGTACACTGTAATCTTACAGATTACATTACTGTATGAAATTATTTCACGTCCCTTTTGTCCCTAGTGGTTTGTCCAATGCCCTGCATGCAGTTTTATATGATATATACTGTTCTTTCTGCCTGGAAACTGGAGATTGTCCATAGCAACCAAAAAGTGTCCCTTTACATTAAAACTGTTTTTAGATCAGCTAGAAAACAGCGATAGTAAATTAGAACACTTGCAGAGTTGAGTGATAGTGAATCTTGGGGAAATTTATTTTATTATTATTATATTATTATTTTTTATAATTATTTATATTTATTATATTATAACTTATGATTTTGTGTTTCAAACTTTATCATACCCGGGATATCTACTAGACTCTTGTTGGGACAGATTTAGGTGTGTTTTTGATAAGAATTACAGGCCTACAATAAAAAAACGACAAATTCCTATGCATAATAATAGTACCGCTTTGAGACGCAAAAATCTGACATAATTATACCGCCAGGGAGGTTAAAAAGGGATTAACTCCGGGGATAAAATGATAATTCTCCCACTCTACAAGTCTCTGGTCCGGCTGCACCTGGAGTATGCTGTTCAGTTCTGGGCACCAGTCCTCAGGAAGGATATACTGGAAATGGAGCGAGTACAAAGAAGAGCAATAAAGCTAATAAAGGATCTGGAGGATATTAGTTATGAAGAAAGGTTGCGATCTCTGCACTTATTCTCTCTGGAGAAGAGACGCTTGAGAGGGGATATGATTTCAATTTACAAATACCATACCGGTGACCTCACAATACGAATAAAACTTTTTTGCGGAAGGGAGTTTAACAAGACTATGTAACTATGTAACATGGTCCTCTAAATGTACAGCAAGATTTTTTTTTCCCTTTATTTTTTTAAAGAAAATGTTTAGCCCGACCCCTTTTACACATCCTTCGCCAAGCAATGACATGCACTGTGTTACCTTTGCTTCCTGGGAAATGCACGTCACATATCCCAGGAAGCATAGCCTTTCATTCAGGAAAGGAGGAGGGGACGGGCCTGTTGGCATGTCATCAGGAGGCGTGTCGGCTAAACCCAGAACAGCCAGCAGCCTATCAATGACCTAACAGTCAAACTTGGTGAAGCAGGATCGAGTACTGCCAGAAGAGAAGAGGTTCTCAGCTAGAAAGAACTGGATCCGTTAGGTGGGCAAGTATCTGAAATGTGTTAAACACACCAAGTATGCAAGGGTTGTTAAAAAAATATGGTGGGGGGGGGGGGAGTGTAAAAAAATTTGCTTTAACAACCAGTGACAGCTCTGCTACACGGTGTACAGGGACAGACACTCTGGTTGTCTCTGTATACAAAGTTAGAGTAGTGCCATGTACACACGACCGGACTTTACGGCATACTTGGTTCGGCAGACTTTTCAACGGACTTTACGACGGACTTTCCGAATGAACGGACTTGCCTACACACGATCAACCAAAGTCCGACGGATTCGTACGTGATGACGTACGACCAAACTAAAACAAGGTAGTTCATAGCCAGTAGCCAATAGCTACCCTAGCGTCCATACAGACGAGCGGACTTTTCGACCGGACTCGAGTCCGTCGAAAAGATTTGAAACATGTTTCATTTCTAGGTCCATCGAACTTTTGGGGGAAAAAAGTCCGCTGGAGCCCACACACGATCGAATTGTCCGAGGGACTCCGGTCCGCCGAACCAAGTATGCCGTAAAGTCTGTTCGTGTGTACGCGGCATAAGTCCTAATTTTTGAGTTGAGTTTGATGCATTAATAGCATAATTTTGCTGAATGTGTCAGTAAAGTTGCTGAAACAGGCAATAGGGATTTTTTCATCTGGCGGAGGCCATTTTAAAGGGCCACAGCAGTAGAAAACCCGGGCATTCCAGACCGAGCATCCAATTCTCCAATTCCTCCAGGGACCGGGGGGGGGGGGCATCCTGCTGACAGAACTCCCACAAAGCTGGTCTCCCACACTGCAACGCAAACCTCACCCCTAAAAGACCCCCCCCACTGACAGACCACTCCACCTACAACCCCAACTAGCGCCCCCTCCCAGAACAGACAAGAACATAGTCCGAGCCTGGTTGGTAGTGCTTTACAGTACTGATTTCCCCCGACTGCTATACAACAGGAATCCTCACTATTCATTGCACCACTACTGACAGCTAAGAGTAAAGTTGGCTATACACTGATAGAAACCCATTGAATTGATCACCTTCTGTGAAACAGACCTGTTGGAAGATTTTCCTCAATCAGTGGCAGCAAATCCGTTACAGCCGCTAATCAGTGTATTCTGACAGCAGAGGATGCCGCTATCAGAATACAATGTCCCAGCAGGAAATGGGGAATGGGGGGGGGGGGGGCACGCTCCTTCATACGCCTTGTTGGTGTGGATAAAGGAATTGTTTGTTTTTTGTTTTTTTTTATCAGTTAGCCTGTGTATAGCCAGCTATAGTGAGAATTCTGAAATGATTGGTGGAGTGCAAATAAAAATATACATTATAATTTAAAGTCAGAGGATTGATCCATTTACTTGCCCCTGCATTTTCCGATATGGCTCAATAGAGAGTATGATGTTTGTGTATATATTTATCTATTATGGGTATTTATATAGCGACAACAAATTACGCAGTGCTTTACATATACAGCCACGTCAGTGCCTGCCCTCAGGAGCTTACAATCTAAGGCAGTGGTCTGCAAACTGCGGCCCCGTGGTCAGATGTGGCCCTTTGCTAGCCTTTATCTGGCCCTTGAAGCATTATTCTTGCAACTGACCCCAACAATGGGGCATAATTCTTGCTACTGACACAAACAATAGGGCACTATTCTGCCCACTAACACCAATGGGGCACTATTCTGCCCACTGACACAAACAATGGGGAATAATTCCTCCCACTGACACCAATGATGGGCACTATTCCTCCCACTAGCACCAACAATGATGCATTGTTTATTCCCACTGGCCCCCCTAATGTTTGAACAACAGTAAACGGGCCCTTTGTTTAGAAAGTTTGGAGATCCCTAATCCAAGGGATTATATGAACTGCAGAAACGTGACCTGAAATTAAACACTTACACTTCCTGTGGCCACCTTCTCTTTATTCATTCTTGAAGCATTTGGCATCTCGAACACGGACCTGGTCAAGACATGGACACGTTTAGATCAGGTTTTCCATAAACTGGATAAAACTTGTTAAACTACTAAGAATCTCTGTTATACAACACAACAGCCTACCTAAAATATATCTTTACCCAGTATTGGTTTGTTTCTCTTCTATTATCCCTTCCATTTCCCTTCCATTTTGTGCCTTTTTAATTGTGACCCTTAGGCCTCATGCACACTGGATGTTTTTGGATGTTTTTACAGCAGCTGTTTTTGGCTTCAGATGTTTTTTCTACAGACAATAAACTCCCCCATCATGTTACCCTATGTGTCCATGCACACATCAGCACTCCCCATCATGTTATCAGCAGTTTTTGGCTGGGGCGTTTTTTGGCTTTAAAAAAAAACCCCAAAACGAGTGGGTTCTGAGAGGAGTTTATCAGCTGTAAAAATGCTCCAACGTCAAAAAACGCTGATAAACGCTCAAAAACATGGCTCACCAGCGGTTTTTGAAGTTTTTGATCCATTGTAAAAAAAAAAAAAAAAAAAAAACACGCTAAAAAAAATGCTAATGCGGAAAAGCGCTAAAAAACCGATATTACAAAAACATTGAAAAACTCACTGCAAAGCTACTGGTGTTTTTATAACGTTATTTTAACGTCCAGTGTGCATGAGGCCTTAAAGTGTTTTTGACTACTTCAATACTGGGCACTTTCACCCCCTTCCTGCACACGCCAATTTTCAGCTTTCAGAGCTGTCACACTTTGAATGACAATTGAGCGGTCATGCAACGCTGTACCAAATTTTTATAATTTTGTTCACACAAATAGAGATTTCTTTTGGTGGTATTTAATCACCATTGGGTTTTTATTTTTTGCTAAATAAATTAAAAAAGACCAAAAATTATAAAAAAAAATAGTATTTTTATAACAGCTTACCTGTAAAATCCTATTCTTGGAGTACATCACGGGACACAGAGCCATAGTAATAACTATATAGGCCACCTTTAGGTGACGGACACTGGCACGCCCCACGACAGGAAGTTCACTCCCCTCCCATTACTGGGAGTACCTCAGTTTTGTAGCCAAGCAATACACGTGTAACCAAAAGAGGGGAGGGACCTCTGTGTCCCATGATGTACTCCAAGAAAATGATTTTACAGGTAAGCTGTTATAAAAATCCTATTTTCTTTATCGTACATCACGGGACACGGAGCCATAGTAATAACTATATGGGATGAGCAATGCTATCTTAGGGGAGGGAGACAAAGGAAAAAAAAAAAAAAAAACAGGGTGCCATCAGACTTGAGGACCCTATACTGCAGCCTGCAGCACACTGCGTCCAAAGGCGATAACCTCATGCCTTTTTACATCCACCTGATAAAATCTAGTGAATGTATGGACTGAAGACCAAGTTGCGGCCTTGCCCATGAAGCACTAATAGCCCTGGTAGAGTGTGCCTTGATTTGAAAAGGTGGAATCTTCCTTTTCAGACTATAAGCTTGAACAATTACTTGCCGAATCCACTTGGAAATAGTAGCTTTCGCTGCTGCCTGTCCTTTCCTAGGACCTTCAGGCAGCACAAACAAAACATTCGTTTTTTGAATCTGAGCAGTCGCTTTCAAGTAGATTTTGACTGCTCTCACTACATCCAGGGAATGTAGTGACTTTCCTTCCGTAGAACAGGGTTCTGGAAAAAATTAAGGTAGAACAATATCCTGATTTAGATGAAAACCTAACACTACCTTCGGTAGAAAGTTAGGATGAGGACGCAATACTACCCTATCCTTGTAAATAATTAAATACGGCTCTTTATCAAAAGGACCAACGGAATATGTTGTATCGGCTCAAAAGGCTGTTTCTGTAATACCAAAATTGTAATGTAAAACCAAATTCAAGTCCCAAGGGTTCAGGGGTGGCCTAACCGGTGGATTAAGCTGCGTTACCCCCTGTAAAAAGTTACGGACCAAATGCGAAGCAAGTGGTCATTGAAACAATACTGATAAGGCCGAGACCTGACCTTTGATATTACTCAAGGCCAGCTTCATCTCTAACCCCATTTGCAGAAAAGCAAGGATTCTACTTATGACATACTTTCTGGGATGCCAACTTCTGTATTCACACCAGGAAACATATGCCTTCCAGATTCTATAATATATGGCTCTGGAGGCCTTACATTAATCAAGGTAGATACAACTGATCCTGACAGCCCACGCTTCCTCAGAATGTGGGTTTCAATACCCAAATGTTAAATTTAGCGCTTGTAAGGTAGGATGGAATACCGGACCTTGCGAGAGCAGGTCCGGATGTGGTGGAAGGGTCCATGGGTCCCCTACAGCCATCTTTATGATCTCTGCATACCAAGATCTTCTGGGCCACAAGAACTACCGACTTCCTTTCCTGCTTGATCCCGCGGAGAAATCGTGCAAGCAGCAGAATAGGAGGGAATGCATAAACCAGTGAAAACTCATCCCACGGGGTCACCAAGGCATCTGTCCCGCATGCTAGAGGATCCCTTGTTCTTGACACAAAGTTGTCGATCTTCTTGTTGAACCTGGACACGAATAGGTCTATGTCTGGGATCCCCCATCTCTGGCATATTGCCAGGAAGATATCGGGGGGAAGGGACCATCCCCCCAGGAACAACTACTGGCGACTCAAGTAGTCCACCTGCTAATTTTCTATTCCTGGAATAAAGACTGCTGATAGGCAAGGAACATGATTTTCTGCACAAGTTATGATATGGTTCACCTCTCTCTGGGCCGCAAGACTTCTTGTGCCCCCCAGGTGACTGATATAGGCCACTGCCATGGCATTGTTGGATTGGACCCTGACAGGACAATTCTGCAATCTGAATGTCCAGGCCCTCAGGAACAAGCGTGCTGCCCGAATCTCTAGAATATTGATGGGCAAGGTCCTTTCGGATCTGGACCACTTCCCCTGGGCATTCGCCTCCTCCAGGACTGCTCCCCAACCTGAAAGGCTGGCATCTGTTGTTACCACTTTCCATGTGACTGGTAAGGAGGATTTCCCCTTCTGCAGATTCTTGGTTAACCACCACCAACTGAGGCTCTGGCGCACCCTTGGAGATAAATGCATTGGGAGTTCTAAGGCTTGGAAATGTTTGTTCCAAGCAGATAGGATACTGTTTTGCAGCAGTCTCGAATGAAACGGAGCATAGGGAACGGCTTCGAACGAAGCCACCATCTTCCCTAACAACCTCATACAAAGGCAAATAGGAGGGTCCCTCTTTGTTCTGACTACCTGAACCAGCTCTGTTATGGCGCTGATCTTTGCTTGTGGCAAAAATACTCTTTTCTGGTCTGTATCTATGATCAGACCCAAGTATTCTAGCCTTTTTAATGGTTTTAATGAAGACTTCTCTAGGTTGAGAACCCAACCTAGGTTTTCCAGGTAGTTGACTGTGGTGACTACGCTCTTGCCTAAGCGGGCTACTGACCTGTCTATCAAGAGCAGGTCGTCTAGGTATGCAATAACTGTTGAACCTTGAGCCCTTAGTCTGGCCAGAGGAGGGGCCAGAACTTCTGTGAACACCTGGGGTGCAGTGGCTAGACCAAAAGGCAAAGCTACGAACTGAAAATTGAGTTTTTCTACCTCGAAACGTAGACATTTCTGATGAGCAGGGAAAATGGGCACATGCAGGTATGCATCCTTGATATCGATTGATGCCAGAAGCTCTCCTTCTTGCAGGATGGAGACTACTGACTTGATTGATTCCATGCGAAACGAACAGATATTTAGGAATCGGTTCAGATCCTTGAGATCTAGAATGGGTCTGACATCCCCATTTGTTTTTGGCACCATGAAGAGGTTTGAATAAAACCCCAACCCCTGCTCTTCCATGGGAACCTCCATGATCATTCTTTGAGACAAGAGCCGGTCTAATGCTTGAAAGAGAGACTTCTTTTTCTCTGGATCTTTGGTGACATTTGACCTCAGAAAACTAGGAGACAGAAACTCCCGGAACTCTAGTTTGTAACCCAGAGCTACTGTGGAGAGCACCCATCTGTCCTGAAATTCTTCCTGCCAGACCCTTGAGAACTGCAGAAGTCTTTCTTTCCCTCCCTCCCCCACTCGTGCGAGCGGGGGCGCCCCTTCATAAAGAGGCCTTAGCATTCTGCTTGGTAGGTTTCCTTCCCCAGGACTTCTTCTGTCCCTGAGGTTTACCTGATTGAACCTGGCAGAGGCCATCGCAACTGCCTAGAGGCTGACCCTGGAGAAGGAGCCCATTTAAATGGACGTTTAATTCCTTTTCTTAATTGGCAAAAGGGTACTTTTTCCACATGAAATTTTCTGGATGTATTTATCCAAATCCTCTCCAAACAGCCGTTCACCATGAAAAGGAAAACCAGCCAGGAATTTTTTACATGGCGCGTCAGCTGACCAATTCAACCATAAGATCCTACGCATATGCACCAGCCCAAGCGTAAGGCGTGAAGCCTGAAGAAAGAAATCTCTAATAGCGTCAATAGCAAAACATAATGCCCCTGGTAACTCAGCTAAATCCCGTGCCTGTTGATCAGGGATGACCTTGAGCACCTGTGTCAACTGGTCCTTAAGGGCTTGACATAAACCTATTGCTGCCACTGCAGGTTGAATCACTGAATCTGCCAAAGAAAATGAGTTTTTTAACAGGAATTTCAAACTTTTATCGGTTGAATCCTTAAGCATTTGAGCATTGTCTACTGGACACGTTAAATTTTTATTCACAGCGGAAATAGCCACGTCAACTGCCGGTATACTCTACATTTTTGTGAATTTTTCCTCCATAGGATAAAGTGTGGAGAACTTTTTAGCAGGGAGAAAAAGCTTATCTGGGTGATCCCACTCAGAATACATAAGCTGTTCCAGCAATGGATGGACAGGAAAAGTGGGTTTCTCAGCTGACTCATTTAAGGGTAGCTTAAATGTGGAGCGAACCATTTCTGTAAGCGATTTTACCAGCAATTTTTCAGATTGTGAAGTTGAAAAAGGTTCTTTCCAGATTGATTCCTCGGAGGAGGGGTCATCAGCCACCTCACGGTCCCCTGAGGGGGCCGCATCCTCCCCCGCCCACCAATCCTGTGCTTGAGGGTCCTGGGCGGTAGAAGGGGACCTATCACGTTTTCTCTCATGCTGGGAAGATGCGATTAAAGCTGTTAATCTTTCCTCCAACCCCACCAAGGGCGAGGAGAAAACATCCTCAGTAATGTAGACAGGGGCTGAAGTGTTGGAAACAGTTGCAACATTTGACAAACCCGATGGCTCACCCTGATCAGCTATCCCTGGATCTTCAGGGGGGGACGGCATTGCTGAGGTGAGACTAAGGTCCTCAGAGCCTGAGGGAGATACCTTTGGTCCCCTCTTTGAGGAATTTGTACGTCCCCTTCTGGAATGCATAGTCCTAAGCACAAATGCAGAGGTACTTACAAGGAAAAACACACCCACTGCTGAGCAATAGTTCAGTAAATGTTACTGCTATTAAACGCTCGGCCTGCTGCAGAGTAACTGTGCCTTGGGGAATGAGTGTGTCCCACACTCACATGCCCAAGTGTGCTTCTGTGTCTCTCCGTTAGTCCATATGAGACAGACAATGGAGTTCTTATAAGCTAATCCGCCCTGTGCTGTGACGCCCGCTTAAGCCATGCCCCCTTACTTCCTCACAATGCCTCCCCTCCCCTTTTAAAAAAATAGAAATAAAAAAAAATAAGTGATTCCCGCCCACACGCGGGAGGGAGAGACACACAGGGCATTGTTCCTGTACTTGTCACACGCACACCACACTGATCTATGATTCCCCCTGTGTGTGCCTGGACACCCAGCGCTTTCCTGTCCTGGTGCAGTGAGAGGGGCTGTCTTAATGTACAGGCACCTCTAGGAACTGCCCAGGGGTCCTAGGTGCATGAAGGGGTCTTGAAGTTTCCTCCCAGTCACTGTACTGCCAACACTTCCCCTTGCTGTGCATGTCAGGTCACCTTGTCTCTTATATCTCCAGACTCCAGCTGTCTCTCCTGATCAATCCTCTCTGCTGGTCACACTGCTTCCCTCTCAGGTCCTTGCTAACCCTCGCTACCTTCTCCCAGCCAGCCGGTTTGCCAACATTTATCAGCCATGCTAATTTAGCCTCTTCCCGGCTGACTGGGATTCTCTTCCTGACACCTTCCCAACAATAGTCCCTCACTAGTTCCCTCACTCCCCTCCCAGTCTTCTTCTCTGGAGGCACTTCACCTTCACACAGGTGTGTGCCCCTCCCCCCCCATACACAAACATTGCAAATGGCCAGAATCCATCCCTCTCCAGCCCCTTCACCTCCATCTATTTGCCTCTCTTCCCCCCTTCCCTCATGCCAGCACAAATCCTCCTCCTTCTGTATCCCTATACAGACCAGGATCCCACAGTTTCACTCCAGTTCTCCTCTACCCACCCCCCCATCTCTTACCCACTGAACCACCCCCCCCACCCCATTTTTTTCAGGGGCTAAGGAAGAACCCCGAGGTGGAGCAGCTTATCCCTGCTGCTGCATGTGTGGGTGGGATGTGCACTGTGCCAATCACATGGGATGATTAGGAGAGGAGGATCAGCAGGGATTGGCGCAATACACATCCCAACCACACAAGCAGCAGCAGTAATAAGATGCTCCACCTTGGGGTTCTCCCCCTCTGCAAAGTGCCGGAAGAGAGCCAGAAACTCTGCAGGGGAAGGTAGAGGGGAGATGTCATTCCAGTTTTCATTTAGCCCAGTGAAAGCCTGCCAGAATAGGTGGAATCTGTAACAGCAACTTCCCTGAGCAGCTCTGCTTGAGGAGACCATATCTTTAGTATACATTACTGCCCCTATACTGTACTCTCCTGCCCCCTGTATTGTGTCTGCTTACCCTCCCCCTGTACTGTGCCCTCCTACTCCCCCCTGTACTGTACCTCCCACCCCTGGACTGTACCCTCCTAACCACTATACTGTGCCCTTCTGCCCCCCCCCCGTACTGTGCCCACTTTCTCCCCCTGTACTGTACCCTCCTGCCCCCCCCATATTGTGCCCCTACCCCTGCACTGTACCCTCCTGCCCCCCATACTGTGCCCCTACACCTGTACTGTGCCCACTTGCTCCCCCTGTACTGTACCCTTCTAACCACTGTTCTGTGTCCTCCTGCCCCCCCTATACTGTACCTTTCTGCCCCCTCTGTACTGTGCCCTCCTGCTGCCCCATACTGTACCTTCCTGCCCCTGTACTGTTCACCCCTGTATTGTACCCCCCTAACCGATGTACTGTGCCCTCCTGCACACCGCACCCCACCTCCCCCATCCTGTAGTGTACCCTCCTGGTCCACCTGTAATTTGGAAGTTTCCTTGTGTTTGTGTCTTCTAATAACGATTGTCATGTATTTTTAGTTAAAATATTGTTTTTATTTTGTTTTATTTTTTTTTGGGGGGGGGGGGGGGGGCTGTCAGGTAGGCTGTATGGGGCCCCTTGATATCTAACAGCAGCCCTGGGTGTCACTATGGGGGGACGGGGGGTGCAGTCCACCAGTGAATACAAGCTGCCACACTGTGACATGAGAGAGGGGAGCTGAGGGATGTCAGCGTATCTCCCCTGCTCGCCCCCCTTTCTCCTGTCAGCAGTGAAAAAAGAGCAGCTCTCATCTTGTTCACTCAGCTTGGTGCCCGGTTTGCTTCCCTCCCCATTGGCCACAGCGGAGGGCCATTCAGAAGAGGCGAGTGGAGCATCATGGGACATGTAGTCCCGGCAACATTGTCAGCCCCATTATTGTCCACAGGCAGCAGACTTCAGCCTCCAGCATGCACTCTCCTGGGGAAAGATTTTGAGCCTAAAACCCAGGAAGAAGCTGTGTGAGTGAGTGCTACAGGAAAAAGAGAGGACTATGCTGGGGGAAGCCATAGAGAGCACCACACTGTACCCGCACCACCAGAGGGAGAGCACCATGCTGTACCCACACCAGAGAGAGAGAGTGCCACGCTGTACCAGCTCCACCAGAGAGAGAGCCACGATGCTGCCTAGCACCACCAGAGAGAGAGACCCACGCTGCTGCCTAGCATCACCAGAGAGAGAGCTACGCTGCTGCCCAGTACCACCAGAGAGAAAAAGACTGAGCCACTGCCAGGGTACAGACATGCTACATTACTGACCAGAGTCACCCTGGGCAACCTAGAGTGAGCGAACGTCCAGCCAGAGGGATCACTGTTGCAATTTCGCTGGGTCTGGTAAGAGGGCCTGTTGGTCATTATCCATTACTGCTCATAGGGACTGAGCAATTGGAAAGTGCATAACCTGCTATCCTCTAGGCCTTATTGACCACCGCAACATGTGCCAACAAGCTGCAATGCTGGACTGCTGGCCCAAAAATAGGAGGGGGGGTATATTCTGTTTTACCGCACCAGGTGACACCAACCCTAGTGATGCCACTGCTTGTGTGTGTGTCTCACACACCTCATGAGCTTTGGTCTGAAATGCCCGGCAGTGCTGTAACAAAGTCCTGTGAGATAGACGGAACACTGATCCAATTCAGTGAAAGTGAATCAGTGTGACTTGTATCATAGAAGCCACGAGCCAGTCTAGAAGGCGGGACTTTGTTACAGTGGCCGCCTGGGAGATTCAAACTCAAGCTCCGTGACAGCAGGAGATCATTGCCGCTCTGTGTGATCCAGGGGCACTGGTAGGCTGCAATTGGTGGGCACTGGTAGGCTGCATTTGATGCATTGATCTCTGCGGAAATTATCATTTCCGCAGTCTCTGACCATCTCTTGTATCATGTCTGCAGTCTCTGATCATCTCTTGTAATATGTTTGCAGTCTCTGATATCATGTCTTCAGTCTGTGACCATCTCCTGTACTATGTCTGGGGGCTCTTTCTAACAGATTCTCTAACAGAAGCCTTCTCTGTGTCCATTAGAGAGACCCCCTCCAGGTCCCATTAGTGTATGCTCTTTGTTTATTGTTAAGAGATCATGGGAGGATCCCAGGGTAACAAAGACTCCTTAGGGGAGCATGTTTGAGTCATTGCCATAGAAATATTTGTAAAGGGGAGGAGTTAGTAAGATGACCACGCCCATGTGGTGGCACCAGAAATATTTCTGCACCCAGGCGTCTGTGACCCTGGGATCGGCTATGTCCAAACCTCTTACCAGTGACCATGACAGATAGCTGGAGGAAGCCATGCCGCTGCTGCTGACACAGAGTGAAATCTGAAAGCATGGAAACAGGTACGTGCTCTTTACAGTGGTGACTTTAGGCATGACAACATTTACTGTATAGGAAAAAATCCAAAGAAAATGTTTTTTTTTTAATTCCTTACAAATCTCCACTTACCTCAGACATTCCAACCTGCAAAAACTCATTTCAGGGAGGTGGTAAACTCATTTCAGGGAGGTGGAGCTTCATGCCCACAACCAAGGTACCCCAGCGGAGTCCGTCCTTACATCAGGTGCCCCCAACGGAGTCCGAAGCCCTCGGGAGGCGCTTGCTGGTGTGCGGGTGCCGCCGCAGAAATGCGGGACTCTCCCGCACGTCGCGGGAGACTTGAGATGTCTGTTACTTTATCCCGTCGCAGGATTCTCTGGTACAACCCAATCTTCACCCATCAAGGCGGGCTCCGTTAAAAAACCTTCAAGGACTGGGGTCCCTTTTTATCGGGGTTCCACTGCCCTGGACCTGTATAGCACCCTGTCTGTAAGCTTTATGGCACTGCAATCTGACCAAAGCACTGAATCCCAGGGTCCAGCTCTCAAAGAGAAGCGTTACAGGCAAAACCTAATTTCTTCCACCACGAGGCCCAGGTACCAACCACTTTGTCCTCAATGGCACTTTGGATGGACGCAGTTGCAAAGGCTTACTCCAGGAATACTCCAGTGGAGCCTCTGCATAGCACAACTTTACTCGTGACCAACACCTAAGACACTGGTGAAAAAACTGAGGTACTCCCAGTAATGGGAGGGGTTATATAGGGAGTGAACTTCCTGTCTTCCTACATTGGGGCTGGGTGTTTACAGGGAAAGGAAAAATGCTCCCCTGCAGTGGGGCTGCCCCGGCACTGCAAGAGTTGCAGTAAATGCTCATTTATTTCTAAGGGACAACAAAAAGCAGTTTTACTTACCGGTTTCTCCACTCCCCCAGAAGTCAGTGCTCCCCTCTTCTCCCTTACATTCCAGTAGTGCACTGTCCCTCAGCATCCTCATGTCTACTGTAGGGCTATGGGCACTGCATTGGAATTGATGACATCAGAGGACCTGTGACTTCCAGAACATGGAGAACCGGAGGCTCTGGAGACCAGTCTTCAAGCCTGAAAGGAGCTTGCAGCAGAGGAGGATCAGGTAAGTTAGGCCCCTTTCACATGGCACGGATCTGCTCAGCAGACTCCACTAGCTCAGTGGGGGATCGATCCGTTGATCCCCGCTGAGCAGACGGATGACAGGCCTGTCTCCGCTCACTGTGCAGGGACGGACCTGTCAGAGCCCCGCTCTCCTCTATGGGAAGATCGGATGAAAAGGGACAGCATGGACGTCAGTGGATCTTGTCGGATCGGATGGCAGGCGGGTGTCAGTGGTAATCCACCCGCTCTGCTCTGCTCAGCAAGGAATCAGCAGAAAGATCCCCTACTGAACATAATGGAGTCCACCCCATGTGATAAGGGCCTTTACAGCAAAAACTGTTTTTTCCCTATTGGGATAAAGGTTTTACATAAATAAATAAAAGCTGATCAATTTGAGCACTCCTGCCAGTGTTAAAAGGTTTGTCTCATCCATGTAACTGCAAAAGAGAGCATGTTCTGATAAAAAAAAAAAAAAAAACAGACTTAATGGCTGGATCACCAGATAAAACTAAAAGAAACCCTAAAAAAAGGAAAATAATGTAGTCATCACACCAAAGAATTGGTAAGGTGCAATATAGTAAATGTTTTCTTCTGGGTTTACTACTGCTTTAGCTGTTTGTATCAAACTGTATTTTTACTTACATAATGGGGGTTATTTACGAAAGGCAAATCCACTTTGCACTGAAAGTGCACTTAGAAGTGCAGTCGCTGTAGATCTGAGGGGGACATGCAAGGTAAATAAACAGCATTTTAGCTTGTACGTGACTGGATGATAAAATCAGCAGAGCTTCCCCTCATTTTAAATCTTCCCTTCAGATCTACAGCGACTGCACTTCCAAGTGCACCTGTAGTGCAAAGTAGATTTGCCTTTCATAAATAACCCCGATTGTGTATCTATTTCTCTACATAAACTGCATTATCTTCCAGACGGAAGTCTTACCTGTCTTTTTGAGCCAGATTATCTGGGGCTCGTCTCTGATCGGTCTTGACATTTTTGGTTTCTTTTATAAGGTTCGCTAATAGAAAAGTAATTTTTGTTATAAATATGTATCTCGTTTAAAGCTCCAGCTAAAAACATCAAGATAAAAATAAATAGCTCATCAAAAATAAAACAACAAAACCAGCTTTGGCCACTTTCACACAGGGCGGAATCTGTTTTCATCTGGTTTGCTCAGCGGGGGATATGTCCACTGATCCCCTGCTGAGCAGAGTGGAGCAGGCAGATGACGGGTCTGTGTCTGCTCCGGACACGGACACAGCCCGCTCTGCGCTATGGGCAGTCAGATGTAATCGGAACAGCTGTCCATTTACACCCTTTGCCCTCTGATCCGGCCAGACGGAGAGGAATGTATCCCATTCGGTTTGTTTTTGCTGGATTGGATCAGATAGGGGGTAGCCGGGTGTAAATGGACACAAGTCCACTTACATCTGACTGCTCATAGAGGATAATAAAGGGTCCGATCGGGACCGCCTGAAAAACAGACCAGGGGACCCGATCAAACTGCTTGTGTGAAAGGGGCCTTATAAGATAGAAATGATTCAGCCTCAATCCAGTGTTTGTCCCAATAGTATTTTTTCTGATGCCTCATGTCTTCGGTCTTAAGGCCAGCATAATTTTCAAACCACTTCCCATGAGCCCAGGTCATCCTGGACCAGCCCATACCTGTGACTGAACAGTGAAAGGATAAGCAGCACAGTGATGAGCTCATATCTGTCTCTCTGCTCTCTCCTCCCATCGGAATGCTTCTTGCCAGTACATGAACTGATTGTCTCCTTGTTCCAATTCGTCCTCTCACACTTTTAATTCTAGTTTGCAATGGCTGATATCAACTTTTTTCTTTTGGGCTTAAAGCAGACCTAAACTCCACTATCCTTTACAGCCAGGGAAGCTGCCATCTTAGCCTCTGTTTGATTTGAGGCTAATGCCGTGTACACACGGGTGGACTTTTCGACCAGACTGGTCTGGCGGAACGAATCCATCGGACAAACGATTTTTTCGGTCAAAAATCAGACGGACTTTAGATTTAAAACATGTTTCAAATCTTTCTGACGGATTCGAGTCCGGTCAAAAAATCCGCTCGTCTGTATGCTAGTCCGACGGACGAAAACCCACGCTAGGGCAGCTATTGGCTAGTGGCTATCAACTTCCTTATTTTAGTCCTGTCGTACCGAAAAGTCCGCCCGTGTGTACACGGCATAAGACAGCAGCTTTCATGCCTATAAAGGATAGGAGGGTTTAATTTTGCTTTCAGGTGATTGCAAAGGCATAAGGTTTTTTTTCCTTAAAAGAGAAGAATGGGAATTTTATTTTATTTTAGATTAATACTTACCTATGTGGATGGAGCATCAGACCAATGCTCCAGCTGTCCCCCGCCGTCTCTGCACTGAGAACCAAGCCACCGAACATTGCCGATGGCTCGGTTTTCACAGATCCCAGAGAGGAGAGCTGCTGACTGTCAGCGTCTCTCCTCTCTGCTTCTCCACGCTGATTGGAGCGCTGAGCTGTGGAGGGGCAGGGAGTGGCCGTCTCATCTGGGGCAGATGATGGCTTATTAGCCGAAACGCGTCGGGTGGACATACATACCGTTTGTTGTTCTTTATACGCTTTTTTATGATCGGTACCATGTGAGTTTTATTTTTTATTAAAATAATTTTTTTTATATATAAAAGGTATCACGCTATGCAAGCATTTCATTTATCTTTGCATGGTTGGTGAAATATCGGATCCAAACCCTTATTTGGAGCACTTCCTACTAACTGTTGCCCGTGAAACGTTTTCATCAAGTTACCGTGGTCGTGCAAGCAGGCGCACCTTTCTAATCAGCTGGTTCAAAGCCTTTATGACTTGGGCGGCATACGCCTTCCCAAGTCATCGACATCTGGTAAGCCTCCTTGCGAATATTGGTGACGGCTTACTTACTATTCCAACTTCTTTCCAAATCATGTCTGTCAAATTGCTTCCGGATCTGTGGGATCATCCTCTTTAATTTCTGGACTCCTTCTTTACATCTGTTGACATCTTTTGGACTTTAGCACGATTTATTTTGTGTCCACACAGTGTTACACCTTTATCATTTTATTATTTTTTATATATATTTGATATTAGAGTCACTTATTTGTATAAGTTTAAATGTCTTATTTCTATTGCGCACATTCAGGACTATTAATATTTTTTTTTGTTTGTTTGACATATTTTTTCCACTATTAATTTAATGGTTATTTTTATGGTTTATAGCACTACACTTTATCTCCTACACTTGTCGCTTTGGTCTATAGCTGTGTTGGCTGCTATTTACACATTTTTTTGCACAGCGCTGTGATTTTTCCTCTTTTTTTTAAAGCAGAACTCCACCCAAAAGGGTATGCTCTGATGGTCTGCCTCCCCTCCACTGCCACATTAGGCACCTTGGGGGGGAGCAGGTACCCAGCTTTGACAGGTACCCGCTCTCACTTCTGGCTGAGTTCACTGCGGCGAAGTGAGACAGAAGTTTGGTCCCCCCTCCTCCCCCCAACAGCCAATCGATTCATAGAGCGCAGCGTGATTCGCGCATGCACAGTATGAAACTGGCTGTGAAGCCACAAAGGTTTCACTGCCTAGTTTCCCTTGGACGAGATGGCTTTGGTGAGGACACCGCTGGATGCCTGGACAGGTAAGTGCCCAAATAGTAAAAGTCAGATGCTACCGTATTTTTAGCTGCTGACTTTTGATTTTTTTGGGGGAGGCAGAGGCTCCTCTTTAATAACAAAAAAACTTTCCAATACGCTACGCATCTATATTAACACAGAATTCTTCATCACAACATGACAGTCACTACCTCTCTGCTCAGTATAGAGGTAGTGCAATGCCTTTTATATAATTATTCAATAAATTAAATAGTACTTGGCTCTACAGTATAATAATACAACAAACAAGACCAAGCTGAACATACAACCAGTAATAATTGTGCAAACATAGTAATGTAGGAACAAAGACATAACAGGTTTTACCACTATCTCAGCATTGACAGTCATGGCCAGTGTTTGCTTTATTTTTTAAAGCTAGATTGTTTACATTATCTTTTTATTCAATGTATTAGAGAGAAAAGTTTACATCAGATAATACACTATAATAGTTTACCTCTTACCTATTTAAGAGTGCTGCACCACTGAAGATGTATTGTCAATTCCCAACTTAAAAGCAGAACTAAATCCATGTCAACAACCTTTTTTTATTTCATTCCTCCCCCTTTCCCTCTTTCAGAAATGCTAAAACTTGTAATTCTATTTTCTACTTTTTTATTTCTTTTTGAACTGCAAAGCAGCATTTCTGGATTTCCAGCCTAGGCCGGACCCCAATACCTCCTGGGATAGCACAGCAATCCCAGGAGGTAGTGTGTTACTAAGCTGCTATTGTGCGGCATATGTTGCGCGACCACACAAATGCCACTCGCCAGTATAGTGGCAACCTGCCCTAACCGAGCAGTGCTTCTGTGTACGCACAGAAATACCACCCTGTGGGCGCATTTGTGCAGTCGGTCTCTAAATACCTTGAAAAAGTATTTATACCTTTTGAAATTTTCCACATTTTGTCATGTTACCAAAAATATAAATGTATTTTATTAGGATTTTATGTGATAGTGGCACATAATTGTGAATTGGATGGAAAATAAATGTTTTTTTTTACAAATAAATATGTGAAAAGTGTGACGTGCATTTGTATTCAGCCCCCCTGAGTCAATACTTTGTAGAACCTCCTTTCACTGCAATTACAGCTGCAAGTGTTTTTGGGGATGTCTCTACCAGCTTTGCACATCTAGAGAGTGAAAATTTTGCCCATTCTTCTTTGCAAAATAGCTCAAGCTCTGTCAGATTGTATGGAGAGTGTCTGTGAACAGCAATTTTCAAGTCTTGTCACAGATTCTCAATTGGATTTAGGTCTGGACTTTGACTGGGCCATTCTAACACCATTCTAACACATGAATATGAAACCATTCCATTGTAGCTCTGGCTGTATGTTTAGGGTCATTGTCCTGCTGGAAGGTGAACCTCCGCCCCAGTCTCAAGTCTTTTGCAGACTCTAATGCCGTGTACACACGATCGGACTTTTCGACTGGACAGGTCCGGCGGAACAAATCCGTCTGACAATCCGACCGTGTGTGGGCTTCATCGGACCTTTTCTGTCGAAAATCAGACGGACTTTAGATTTAGAATATGTTTAAAATCTTTCCGACAGACTCGAGTCCGATCGAAAAATCAGTTAGTCTGTATGCTAGTCCGACGGACAAAAAAACTACGCTAGGGCAGCTATTGGCTACTGGCTATCAACTTCTTATTCTAGTCCCTTCGTACGTCATCACACTCAAACGAACGGACTTCTAAATGGACTTTAGTTCGTTCGTGTGTGGGCAAGTCCAGTCGTTCGAAAGTCCGTTGTAACTCCGTCGAAAGTCCATCGGAAAGACCGTCAGACGTTTGATACTGAAAAGTCCGTTCGTGTGTAACGGCCTAACAGGTTTTCTTCTAAGATCGCCCTGTATTGGGCTCCATCCATCTTTCCATTAACTCTGACCAGCTTCCCTGTCCCTGCTGAAGAAACGCATCCCTACAACATGATGCTGCCACCACCATGTTTCACGGTGTGGGTGGTGTGTTCAGGGTGATGTGCAGTGTTAGTTTTCCACCACACATAGTGTTTTGCTTTTAGGCCAAAAAGTTCAATTTTGGTCTCATCTGACCAGAGCACCTTCTTCTACATGTTTGCTGTGCCCCCCACGTGGCTTCTCGCAAACTGCAAACGGGACTTCTTATGGCTTTCTTTCAACAATGACTTTCTTCTTGCCACTCTTCCATAAAGGTCAGATTTGTGAAGTGCACAACTAATAGTTGTCCTGTGGACAGATTCTACCACCTGAGCTCTGGATCTCTGCAGCACTTCCAGAGTTACCATACAGCCTTTTGGCTGCTTCTCTGATTAATGGTCTCCTTGCCCAGCCTGTCAGTTTAGGTGGACGGCCATGTCTTGGTAGGTTTGCAGTTGTGCCATACTCTTTCCATTTTCGGATGATGGATTGAACAGTGCTATGTGAGATGTTCAAAGCTTGGGATATTTTTTTATAACCTTACTCTGCTTTAAACTTCTCCACAACACTATCCCTGACCTGTCTGGTGTGTTCCTTGGCCTTCATGATGCTGTTTGTTCTCTAAGGTTCTCTAACAAACCTCTGAGGGCTTCACAGAACAGCTGTATTTATACTGAGATTAAATTACCTACAGGTGGACTTTATTTACTAATTAGGTGACTTCTGAAGGTAATTGGTTCCACTAGATTTTATTTAACAGTATTAGAGTAAAGGGGGCTGAATACAAATGCACGCCACACTTTTCAGATATTTATTTGTAAAAAAAAATTACCCGTATTTATCGGCGTATAACACGCACTTTTTTCCCCTTAAAATCAGGGGAAAATCGCGGGTGCGTGTTATACGCCGATCCCCTGCGATCCTGACCTGTCAGAACTAAAAAATCGCTGACCGCGATTTGAAAATGGCGCCGCCGGCGCCGAAATACACAGTGCCGGTGTCTTGCCGAATAAGTTCCTTCGGCGGATAGGTTCCCCCCTGTACTGCGCAGGCGCAGCGCCTGCGCAGTACGTACTACTGTCGGCCGCCAGAGATAGCCGAAGCTCAAACGCTTCAATCAGCTGTACACGGCGCCTGCGCTCTGGGTCCAGGTTCCTTCCCCACTATCCAAGTGGACCTAGAGGGGGAATCTAAAAGTGCCGAGCGCAGCGAGGCCGTGCCCGAAGCGTGGCGAGCGAAGCGAGCCCGCGAGGGGCCCTCTTACAGGCGCCGTGTACAGCTGATTTTCAGCTGTTCTGCTTCGGCTATTTCCGCCGGCTTCTACTGCGCATGCGCAGTAGAGGGGGGAACTAATCCACCGAGCGGAACTTTCTCGGCAGAACACCGGTCCTCGGCTCTTCTCGGCGGCTTTCGGTTTCACTCGAGCGCCGCCCGAACCTAGCCGAGTATACTCGGCTAGTTTCGGATAGCTCCGCTCACCGTCCGAGTGGAACTGAAAGTAAACGAGAGCCGCCGAGAAGAGCCGAGGACCGGCTCTGTGTATTTCGGCGCCATTTTCAAATCGCGGTCGGCGATTTTGAAGCTCAGAGGCTTCAGCAAGACTGCACTGGGGCAAGGCTGGACTGGGGCAAGGCTGGACTGGACACTGGGGAAGGCTGCACTGACATGGCTGCACTGACATGGCTGCACTAGCAAGGCTGCACTAGCAAGGCTGCACTGACAAGGCTGCACTGACATGGCTGCACTGACATGGCTGCACTGACATGGCTGCACTAGCAAGGCTGCACTGGCAAGGCTGCACTGACATGGCTGCACTGGGCAAGGCTGGACTGGGGCAAGGCTGCACTGAGAAGGCTGCAATGATGGGCATTTAAATGTAAGTTTTTTTCCCTTCAACTTCCCTCCTAAAAGTTTTTTTTCCTTAAAATTCCCTCCTAAATTGAGGTGCGTGTTATACGCCGATAAATACGGGTAAATCCATTTATCATTTTCCTTCCACTTCATAATTATGTGCCACTTTGTGTTGGTCTATCACATAAAATCCCCAGAAAATACAGTTACGTTTTTGGTTGTAACATGACAAAATGTGGAAAATGTTAAGGGGTACAAAACTTTGTTACTCAAAAATATAGAAATCTCTTAACCCATAAAAACATTCAGGTTGAGCATGTTGGCCGTTTCTTCCCGTTTCTTCCCCAGGTGCTTGCTTTCTTCTTCTTTGTGCAATGTATATGCTATTTAGATTTTTTTTGTTTTTATTTGTATCGATATATAATTGAATTAATTATTGTCATTTACATTTGTATTGTGGGTTAGTCTGACTATATATTATATTTCACAATTTTGATTAAAATTGAATTAGTACTTTATTTATGGCCGGTGTTCAATATTTAGACAGATTTTACCCTTGCTTGGGGTTAATCATATGCCATTAAGGTAAAATATTTGAGAGATACATGGGTTTCTGGGTTAAGAAATGTATAAATGCAATAATTAAGCTTTTGACTTTGATAAATTTCAGTTGGTGCAGCAATCTCGTTTGGTAATGAAATAAATATCTAGGCAGAGCTATCCAGGGGCCACCTTCTCTATACTGTATCCTCCCCAAAGCCCATGCAAACACCATGTCTGCACACATGCGCACAGATAGCAGGTTTGAGACCCTTTCTTCTCTACCCCCTTGATCCCTATCCATGTTAACCCCTTCATGCTTGGAGTTTTAAGAGGGGTCTTGCTTTCTACATGTAACTACAGGTTAAGTCTCCGTAGGTCCAACTGAACACCTGGGGCCCATGGAACATGGGGGCTCAGGTCACCTGACATGTGTTCCATTGAGGGGTTTGTCCTTTACCACCAGAAAGGTGACCCCCTTCCCTTAACCCCCATCAGCTCCTAGGCCAATCAGGCTTGCACTCACTGTATAAAGATACAATTTTGCCAGGTATTGGCTGTACACCTTAAACCAACCACTTGTTTGATCCCACACATTACGTTTTAGGCTTCCTTCACACTAGTGCAGTGGTCATCAATCCTGTTCTCAGGGACCACTAACAGGCCAGGTTTGCAAGATAACAGAATTACATCCCAGGTGATATCATTTGCTACTCAGTGATTGCAGTATTCTAGTCTGCATTTCCCCAACGTAATACATAAAACCTGGCCTGTTAGTGGGCCCTGAGGACAGGGATGATGACCACTGCTCTAGTGCAATTTCAGATGTGACTGGAGTCACGCAGAATCACATGATAATGGAAATCACATTGCTTCCTGTACTACTTTGGTGTGCTTACAGTGAGATTTTGGTGCCATAGAATATACAAACCCAAACAAAGTTACACAACATAATTTAAACTGAAAATAGGATCAAAAATGTATCACAGCAATTAGAATCTAGCCTTATTCATCACATTGCACTACACAAAGGCCGATTTCTGCCATGACCTTTGTTTTAAATAGTCCATAGTAATAGTATAGGTACAGTTCCCATAATATATAAAAAAGGACAACATCCAAACGGTCCACTGAAATGGTAAGCAGTCCCAAACAATGTTGATTCTCCAACATTGGGGGACATTGCAGTTACCATTACATTTCCTCAACTTCTTTGAGGCTAGGCCTCTCCTCCAATGGGAGAACCTGAAAACAGCCCTTCTACTACATCCTGGGTTTTCTCCTGGTCCAACCAACCACTAAGTCCCTCCCATTTTCTAAAAACCTCTCTCTCCACCTACAAGGTGGGTTTCACAATGAAAGGGAAGTACCCCCTTCCTAAAAATATAGTAACACCATGTGTATCTAGCTACCTCATCAGAATTTCTATCTGCTTTCATTTTTTTGTACTTCATAAAGCTTTATCATTCAAACCGGTCACAATTACATTATTGGATGCCTGGCATATAGTGTGTATTCATAGTTGCAACTTAGAAAATATACACTGGGACCGTATGTATGTACTGTACATTATATTGTCAAAAGTATTGTGTCGCCTGCCTTTACACACACATGAACTTTAATGGCATCCCAGTCTTAGTCCATAGAGTTCAGTATTGAGTTGGTCCACCCTTTGCAGCTATAAACAGCTTTAGCTCTTCTGGGAAGGCTGTCCACAAGGTTTAGGAGTGTATTTATAGGAATGTTTGACCATTATTCCAGAAACGCATTTGTGAGTTCAGGCACTGATGTGGACGAGAAGGTCTGGCTCGCAATCTCGGCTCTAATTCATCCCAAAGGTGTTCTAATGGGTTGAGGTCAGGACTCTGTGCAGGTCAATCAAGTTCCTCCACCCCAAACTCGCTCATTTATGTCTTTATGGACCTTGCTTTGTGTACTGGTCTAAATCATTTGGTATAGGGGGGATTATGGTGTGGGGTTGTTTTTCAGGGGTTGGGCTTGGCCCCTTAGTTCCAGTGAAGGGAACACTTAAGACATCAGCATACCAAGACATTTTGGACAATTTCATGCTCCCAACTTTGGTGGGCCCTTCCTGTTCCAACATGACTGTGCACCAGTGCACAAAGCAAGGTCCATAAAGTCATGGCGTGAGTTTGGGGTGGAAGAACTTGACTGGCCTGCAGAGTCCTGATCTCAACCCGATAAAAAACCTTTAGGATGAATTAGAATGGAGACAGTTCTTGTCCAACATCACTGCCTGACCTCACAAATGTGCTTCTGGAAGAATGGTCAAACATTCCCATAGACACACTCCTAAACCTTGTGGACAGCCTTCCCAGAAGAGTTGAAGCTGTTATAGCTGCAAAGGGTGGGACAACTCAATATTGAACCCTATGGACTTATGCCCCGTACACACGGTCGGACTTTGTTCGGACATTCTGACAACAAAATCCATGGATTTTTTCCGACGGATGTTGGCTCAAACTTGTCTTGCATACACACGGTCACACAAAGTTGTCGGAAAATCCGATCGTTCTAAACGCGGTGACGTAAAACACGTACGTCGGGACTAAAAACGGGGCAGTAGCCAATAGCTTTCATCCCTTTATTTATTCTGAGCATGCGTGGCACATTGTCCGTCGGATTTGTGTACACACGATCGGAATTTCCGACAACGGATTTTGTTGTCGGAAAATTTTATAGCCTGCTCTAAAACTTTGTGTGTCGGAAAATCCGATGGAAAATGTGTGATGGAGCCCACACACGGTCGGAATTTCCAACAACAAGGTCCTATCACACATTTTCCGTCGGAAAATCCGACCGTGTGTACAGGGCATAAGACTGGGATGTCATTAAAGTTCATGTGCATGTAAAGGCAGATGTCCCAATACTTTGGACAACATAGATACATAGTTACATAAATTGATCTTTGCCAGATAAAAATATATATCTGTACTTACAGGGTTTTTCATTTAGATTCTCCTGTGCCCCAGAGGTTTGGATTAAGTCTGCTAAGTCCTGCCGTTTTGAGATCAGGTCTGTATAATTGCCAGCCTGAGTTATCCTGCCATCTTCCATGACAATAATGACGTCCACTAGAGGAAGAACGGTGAGGCTGTGTGTCACCAGGATCCTTGTCTATAGAAAGATATTAGCTTCCAGTTAGCATTTAATACAAAGGAACACTGCAACAAATGAACATGACATCATTTTATACATACTGTATAGATAGAATTTACATTTGACTAGCAGGATCACTTTTTCTGGGGACTTTTAATAACGGTGGAATAAAACAGCTGTCCTGGATCCACCCAGTAAGAGGCTCAGAGTACTGCTAGTACTCATACCTAGAACTCCAATCTAATAGAAAAGAAAATTCATGTTTTAAAATATTAAGCCGCTGACATAACCAACTGACATTTTTATCTTTATTCTATGTTTGTGTCCTGTCCATATATTGTACAGTATGCAAAAAGGTTAGTTCACATTTGCCAAAAAAACTGCCTATGCAGGTAAAGAGCACATGGAGCTAAAAATAAATTGTATAATATAAAATAATAAAAAAAATAAATAAAATATACAATAATAAATGTATCTTGGGAAGAATTATTTTGCTGTCCTTCATCTGTAAAAGTTTTTACTCTGGACTGGTATATTGCATTGTTTTAAAAAATTTGTTTTGGCAGCTCAAGCGAACCACACATAGAGTGCTATAACTGCATGTATATATTTGCACGCATGACTTCAAAATGACATTGTGTCATGCATTTTAACCACTTACCAACCGCCCGCCGTCGTTTGATGGCGGCAGTATGGCTCCCCTGCACATATTGCTGTAGCTGTACTGTGGCCGCTTTAAGGGGTATAGGGGGCGCGCGCACCCACCACGTAGCTTAGGAGCTGAGGCACGTGCCCGGTGGCCGTGATGTCCACCGGGCACCCGCGATCGCTCCTGACAGAGCCAGAACAGGGATCTGTGTGTGTAAATACACAAATCCCGGTTCTGTCAGGGGAGAAGAGACAGATCATGTGTTCCTAGCATTTAGGAACAGCGATCGGTTTCCTCCCCCAGTCAGAACACACACTGAGGGACCACATTTAACCCCTTGAGCGCCCCCCAATGTTAACCCCTTCCCTGCTAGTGACATTTATACAGTAATCAGTGGCTATTTATAGCTCTGATCGCTGTATAAATGTCAGTGGTCCCAAAAAAGTGTCAAAAGGGTCTGATCTGTCTGCCAAAAATCGCAGATCGCCGCCATCACTAGTTAAAAAAAAAAAAGTTGTATAAATATATCCCCTATTTTGTAGAAGCTATAACTTTTGCGCAAACCAATCAATATACGCTTATTGCTATTTTTTTTTACCAAAAACATATAGAAGAATACATATTGGCCTTAAACTGATGAAGAAATTTAAAAAAAAGTTTTTTTTTTTTTTTTATTTGGTGATATTTATTATAGCAAAAAGTACAAAATAATGTGTTTTTTCAAAATTGTCGCTCTTTTTTTGTTTATAGCGCAAAAAATAAAAACCGCAGAGGCGATCAAATACCACCAAAAAAAGCTCTATTTGTGGGGAAAAAAGGACATTAATTTTGTTTGGGTACAACATCGCACAACTGCGCAATTGTCAGTTAAAGCGACGCAGTGCCGTTTTGCAAAAAATGGCCTGGTCAGGAAGAGGGCAAATTCTTCTAGGGCTGAAGTGGTTAAAAATGCGTGCTGTCATTGAGAATGTTAATCAACTCTGTGTATGGGGGGGCCCTAGGCCCCAGTAAGGTCTAAATCTAACCCTACACATGTGGCCCACCATTTAAACTCCCAGAGAGGGCAAACCTGGAAGAAAGTTGGGTGAAGATAGAAGCGCTGGGAGCAATGACAGCTCAGTGCTGGAGGGCTCTGTTTAAAGGGTAAGTCTGACATAATGTGCTAGCATGTGGTACATACTAGCACATTATGGCACAAACCTGCAAGGGGGCCATTTAAAAAAAAAAAAAAAGCATTACCGCTTTAATGTTGCAAACCAAATATCATTCTAACCTACCTTATTTTTCAGCAGCCCATTCTGTCCAATAATTTTATCAAACAAATGTTTCCCAACGTGAACATCCACAGCAGACAAGGGGTCATCTAACAGATAGATGTCTGCATTGCTATACACAGCTCTCGCCAGACTGACTCGCTGTTTCTGACCGCCACTTAAGTTCACACCCTGAATACATACAAAAGACAAAAGTACAGATACGTTATCACATTCTACAAGTTCACAAGTTCTACAAGTTCATAATCTGTATGCATTCTCTTAAAACTGAAATTCAGTCTAACTTTTGCCATACTTTCATACTTTCCCCTCTCATCACCATGCTAAATATATGTTTAAATAAAACACTACCGTTTTCATAACATACCTTATTTTAGATCCTATGATGTCATCACTGGGTCTCTGTGCTTCCCTATGCAATGCCGGCAGATCATGGCTAAAGAAAGGGGCCTGCCAGGGTACTATACATGGATTTCCGATATTATCAGAGCACTCTGCCCCACTATTCCTTTCTAGAGCCCTCAATCCTGATGCAATCAGTTGGAGTTATGCAAATATCAAACTGCTTTGGCAGTTGGATGTCAGTCTGGAGGAACGGGCATTTCTAAGCAGGGGGTATTTGAATGTAGACTGCCCTAGGTACTGTACACATGTGATGACGAGCCTCCATGACTGAGGAAACTAAACTCCAATGAATGAAAGGGACAGTAAGGCTGCTATTGCTGGTTGCTGCAGCTTCGAATGCACACTGTGATAAAGCTCACAGTGTTCATAAATTATAAGACAGGAACAGCATATGTTCCCCCTTGACAGCAGCAGATGCCTTGCCACCCCCCGCCCTTCTTTCGCAGACATTTGCAGAAGCCCCCTGCTGATCGACCTTGGCAGAACAAGCGTTTGGCAATTCTTTTTGCAAGCTGCTGCTTTCCTCTAGGGTTAGAGGTAGATGTACATTTAGGAAAAGAACTTTGAATAATGCTTTCTCAGCAATCATATTATAACTGAATGTTTAATTGCCATCTTATATGGATAGTATTTGGAATATAGTAGTAAGTGCAAGCGCTGTACTTGCTACTATGTTCCAGATAAGTCAATATATGTCTACTGATGTGCTAGCTGCTATATAGATCTCTGAGCACAATATTTTTTGGACAATATATGGATAGTATTTAAAGCCAAATTCCAGGAATTCAGCAACTTTGCAAAAAGTGCAGTCACATTATGAGTTATATCCAATTAGGCGCATGTCACCTCCAGGACTTATCTCTAATACTTATATGTGACAGGTTTATTGCACTCCTGGAGGATACACTCAGAGCTGTGAGACGACTGAAGCTCTGCATGACCCGCCCCTCTGCTGCCCATTCACAGAAGCCTTTGTATTTTGTGAATGAGTTTACATAATACAAAGTCTTCTGTGAATGGGCAGAAGGAGGGGAATGTTTGGCATAGCAGTTCCAGCGACTCTGCTCTTGAAGGAACTGAGAATACAGTGATCGGTGTCAGCGCTTTGGAAGTTATCCTCCGGGAGCACTAAACCGATCAGATGTACATAACAAACATAAGTCTACGAGGCAGCAGGTGCCTCCTTGGACTTAACTCATGGTATGCCTGCAGTTTTTGCAAAGTAGCTGAATTCCTGGAATTCAGCTTTAAGGTAATACACTCGTATTGCAATGAGTATAATCTCACCCTCTCTCCAATTTCAGTTTGGTCTCCATGTGGTAAGAGCTCCAGATCAGGAAGGAGGGCACAGGCTTCTAGGACTCTCTCATAATACGGTTTATTGAAGGCTTGTCCAAAGAGAATGTTCTCCTGAAACAATGCATTCTGTATCCATGCTTGCTGCGATACATAGGCCACAGAGCCCTGTTTGTGGAGAAAAAGAAAAATTTTACTGGAACATCACCACTAAGAGTACATCAAGTGTCTGACTTTCCCCATAGGAGAATACAGAATAATATGTAGACCAGGGGTGTCCAACCCATGGCCTGCATGCAGCCCCAGAGAGTTTAGCATGTAGCCCGGGCCCGTCTGGAGGGACACTTGGGGATGCCGTGCAACCACAGCAGCCACGGTGGCCATCACAGACAAGCCCAGCCCATGCACATCTGTAGGGAAACCAGGGATGCCATGCAAGCATAGCAGTCATGGCAGCCTGCAATGATAAGCCAGGCAAATGCATGTCTGGAGGGATGCCGGGGCTGCCATGTTTGCAATAGCACCGGCAGCAGGGAACTCAGGGGCCTCAGGTAAGTAAATGCTGCATGGCTGGATCTAGGGGGTGGTTGGGTGGGCTGTGCCATCCACAATCCCCCTTTACCTACCCCCACCCCCCCCCCCCCACACACACACAGCACATACATGGGCTACATTCACACTGGTGAATAGGGCTGGTGAGAATTGTAGCAGCGGTTTCTCCTGTGGCTCCCAGAGAGTAGGTGTGGCTGTTGGTCCCATTCACTATAATGACAGTTCGTTGGCTCTCCGCACAGCCAGCAATTACCTGCAGTGATCACAGATGCACTTTGTCTCTCTGCACAGCCGTGGGTAATCGCTGGATGTGCTGAGAGCTGTGAAAAGGTGCGACTTCCTGCAAACCGTCATTATAGTGAACCGGGCCGGCAGCCACACCTACCAGCTGACAGTCGAAGGAGGAACTGCTCATCAGGTATCCTTATTGTTTATCAAAAACAGTGTCAAATCTCACACTATCTTTATGTTGCCCTCTTTTACTTTTATAATAAAAAATATTACAAAAAAATTGAATTTTATTACTCAGATAGGTACATTATCTATATCAGTGATCGTTAACTTGTGATCTGCCTAGGGGCGGCCCGTGCATTGTGGGCGCACGGACGCTGCCCCCACTAATCCCTGCCGCCGCCTCCCTATCCATGCGCCCGGCCCCTTTCAGGACGCCGGACACATGGACTCCTATGGCAGAGTGGGAGGGGGGGGGGGGGTTTTTTTTTGAAGCACCTGATTAGAGCCTGAGGCTCTAATAGGCTTCAAAAAAGGGTGGGCTCAGGGTGCAGAGTGTGCCCTGATCCCACCCTATTGTGTGACCATAGTGAATTAATTTTCACTATTTTTACACCACAGTGCCTCCCCGCCAATCAGGAGGCAGGTCAGTGAGACGATCGGCCAAAGCGCCGGGCAGCAGAAGACACACTGGGGAGGAAGCTGGAGGATCAGGCTCCTCCTCCGCCACTGCTGCCCACACTGAGACACAGCAGAGGACCCAACAGTGCTGTCGGTGTGGGGGTATGGTGCTGCTGTCGGTCAGCAAAGAAATGGAAATGGACATTAAATGTTTTGTGGCCAAAGTCTCCATGCTGTCTAATGTTTGCTGCCTGTCTCCTGCTTGTAGTCTTATTATTTTTACCTGCTCTAGTGACTTTTGTGACTATAGCTTAGCCCAGCGGTTTGGAGATCTGCATAGGGCTCAGAAGGACTTAGCACTGTGCAGTGCTGTCAGTCCTATCTAGGATGCTGCTCTATATACCCTGATCTGTGGGACTGATCTATATACTCTGTCCTGTGATCATGATCTATATACCCTGATCTGTGATGATGATCTATATACCCTGATCTGTGATGATGATCTATATACCCTGATCTGTGATGATGATCTATATACCCTAATCTGTGATGATGATCTATATACCCTGATCTGTGATGATGATCTATATACCGTATCGGTAATGCTGATCTATATACTATCGGTAATACTGACCTATATACCGTATCTTTAATGCAGACCTATATACCCTGAACTGTGATGATGATGATCTATATACCCTGATCTGTGATGCTGATCTATATATACTAAAGGTAATGCTGGTCTTTATACTGTATCTGTAATGCTGACCTATATACCGTATCTGTAATGCAGACCTATATACCCTGATCTGTGAGGCTGAGCTATATACTCTGTCCTGTAATGCTGAGCTGTATACTCTGTCCTGTGATTCTGGGGCTGTATACTCTGTCCTGTGATGCTGAGCTGTATACTTCTGACACTATGGGTGGAAGCAAGTGGAATACAGGGGACAGAGTGGGTGGATGCTATAAGGGGTGGGGCTTATAAGAAGTGGGAAGGGTCAATAAGGAGGGGCAGGGTCTGGTGCCCCCCCATCCTAAATTTTCACCATCCGCCACTGGATCAACTTTTTCTGCTCAGCAATCTTTTCTTTTTGTGTATTTTAAGTGCGGCCCAAGACAATTCCTCTTCTTCCACTGTGGCCCAGGAAGATCAAAAGGTTGGACACCCCTGATGTAGACGTAACAGAAAAATTTCAAGCATGGTATATTTTTACATTTTTCCAGCTTGGACCAATGTAACTACCGTATTTATATACCATAACATGGACGATGCCCCGGAAAGCTGGAAATCACTGAAGTAGACACCACTATCTTGCTTCCATGTCATATGCTGAGCAGCTTGATGCATTGTGAACTAAGAAGGTAAGCCGCTTGGCATGGGCACCATTCATAAAATGCTTTGCAGTGCAAAGTGTTCTCTAATTGAATGGGATGGAGTGCATAAATCCACCGCCCCGCCTCACCACCTAACATTGCAAATCACAGAAGTTATGTATTCATGGTCTTACTTTTCTCTGAATAGTCCCCTCCAATTTGTTCATCTCCCCTAGAATTGCAGAGAGCAGGGATGACTTTCCAGATCCAACTTGGCCAACAACAGCAACCAACGAGCCTTCTGGAATTTTTATGTGGAGACTAGATAAACAAATAAATGGTGCAATGTATTAGCATCACCATTAGGACTCAGTAAGTACTGTATATGCTGTTATAACCTGGACTTGGCACAGTTCACTATTATGAGTTAGTAGGTATGGTGTATGCAGTTGTATTCTAGACTTGGCACAATTTAGAGGAAATGGTTAAAAATCTGTGCTTTTGAACATAGGACCCTGAGCACAGCTCAGCATTTTGACTTAGTAAGTACTGTATATGCCATTGCACCCTGGATTAGGCACATACCGGTGGTTCAACCGCCCCAAAAAAGCTTCTAACGTAACGCAAGCGCACCACCCAGGTGTGAAAACACCCACCGCAGAGAATGGGTTTTCAGTCGCTTTACAGGCGCTATTTCTAGAGCTAAATCGCCTGAAAACTGCCTTAGTGTGAAAGCGGTCTAACAATGAACTTCTCATATTTGCACCCTTTTGGTCTGTTAAATTTACCATCAGAAAGAAATAGTTAAATCTGTTTTTTTTTTTTTTTTTTTTTTAAGGGAAAATTACCAGTTTATATTTTCAAGTCTTGTTTACTCAAAGAGACCATTAAGACCTCCTTGTTATTATCGTGGACTACAAGTCAGTTAATGCCTATGGGGTGAATAAGAAAACAGTGGAAATGTGTAGTTTAGCATAGGACAATAAGCATGGCTGAATCACTTAAAGCATTTGTTAACCTAAAAAAATTGATCCTGTTCCTTTAAAGCATGTTATACAGCACAGTACTTGTGCTGGGAAATTTGGCCCCCTGTATCACCTAAGAAACCTGGCTGGTCCTGCCAGTTTCTGCCCTCCCCTGTAAACTGACCACGGTGTATTATGGCTGCTGAGCCCTGACACCGTCATCAGTTTACGTGCCTATCTGCAGCTCTCCTGTGTCTCCTCTGTCCTTCTCTCCCTCCCCTCCCTGCCTGTCTGCTCCTGTGTCAGTGCCCACCCCCTCCCCTCTTGCTGCAAAAGTTACTTTAAATGTTTTATACTGTCTGTTTAATAATCCTTTTGTGCCCCTGTGTCTGTGTTTTATAAAAATAAGCTGTTCTTTACCTCATCTTAGAGCACCGCTCGGCGCTCACGTGACCAGCCGCCTCTCTCCTCCTGAATGACATCAGTGGGGGTTTTTCGGCCCCGACCGCTGCAGCTGTCAGACAGGGAGAGCAGAGAGGCGGTGGGTCACGTGAGCGCCAAGAGGCGCTCTGATATAAGGTGAAGAACGGCTTATTTTTATAACACACAGACACAGGGGCACAAAGAATTATTAAACAGAGAGAATGGTATAAAGTGCATAAAGTGGCTTAACAACCCCTTTAAAGTGGTTGTAAACATCAGACATGAAATATGAACAACACATTACCCTGTAATATGTGTACTTGTCACAATTAAAAGCACCTAAAAGCACTAATCACTTCTGACAAGTTTTCTTGACACCAAGAGAAAAATGGTGACAGAGGAGGGACCTCCAGCAGATTGACAGCCTCAGCTCTGTCCCTGTGAGCTGTGAGGAGGGGCGAGTCTCTTCCCACCAATCAGCTCCCAAAGCTCTCCTCACTGAGCTCTGCAGAGTGTGACTTTAGCTCTCCGCCCCCTTTTATTTTGAAGTTTCAGGCAAGTTTAGAAATTTAGCACTTGGATTGGATGTAGAGAAGAGAAGACTGCAGAAAGACATGTACAGCTTATGTAGGAGGGTTTGTTTCATCTCTGTGTAACACCTGAGGATAGCCCCCTCACTGGGTATTACAAGCACTTAGCCAGCCGTAGATGAATCGAAATTTGGCCGGTTCAACAGATTGAAATTTCAATCCATCTAAGACCCCATACACGCTATCCAATTTTTGTTGTCAGATTTCCTTTCGATTTACCAAAACCATGTAGTTCAAGGGCCTGCCTGACTGCATACAAATCGAAACTCCTAAGGTTTGACCTCATATTATATGGTATTGGTAAATCTGAAGGAAAAAATCTACGGAAAATTGGATATTGTGTATCCAGCAGGAACAGAGCAGGCTGGTTGTACAAAAGTCTACTTCTGTACAACCAACTGGTTGAAAATTTTTTGCTCAATCAGTGCCACCGGCTGCATCCAGCAATGCTGATGAGTTATCTGATGGGAGGAATGTTTCCAAACAAAACATCTGCAGGAGGGATTCCCCCATCCAACTCAAATGTGTGGATGAGGGAATCAACTCATTTTCTTTCGTTCAACCTGCTGGCCGAACGAAGGAAAACGATTCATGTATGGCCTCTGTATGTTTAGGCTTAACTGATAAGCCAAGTTCTCTGCTAGTCACCGTTGTACTGGGGGGACTTCTACCCACAAAGATCCCAGATGGAGCGTGCCCCAGTAGAAGACAGCAAGGCATATACGCAGCAAAGCATACACTGCATATATGTGGATAGCTGCCATAAATGTCAAAAGTGGTGTCACTTTTAGAAAACCATGTCTGGCAGTTGACTAAAATGCAAAGGTAATTTTAAATTACATTTATTGATAAAAGGGCTTGAGTGACAATTACACTGTATATTATATCCACTTTTTAGGTAAAGAAGAATATTCCTTCTGTCACAATGCATGACAATTTTCTTACTCTTTCAAGATGGGGGGACCATTTGTTTCCCACTGGAAGGAAGCAGCACTAAATCCAACCGCATGATCTGTAATTATCAAAGATGGAAACAGCATACTTTATTTATTATTAGGGCACATGCCAAAATCACCTAATCATATCACATCCTTATTACTAGTATATTTTATGTGTGGCCCAAGACCATTCCTCTTCTTCCAATGTGGCCCAGGACGGTCAAAAGGTTGGGCACTCCTACATTAAAGCCTGGCTCCAAGTGAAACTGTTTGACAAAACATATGTGCAAACTGTGTTACCTGGCAAGAGTTTACAATTTATTTGGAACATGGACCCCTTGACAATCAACCCGACCAAGTCATCGAGCTCCAGCTTGGTCATGAACACACTCCCAGACTGCTGATTGGTTAATAAACAAGCAGCAGTGCACTAAGGAGGTCAACTCTATGCTCACTCTTCTCCTTCCTCATGTTCCCGGTCAGCATATGTGCACAGCAGCTGAATGGCTCTTAGTACTGGCCCTCCCTCTCATTCCTTTAGTTGCATTTAAAACACATGAACATTTTTAATAGATACATAACTACATTAAAGAGGAAATATATTAATACATTTATGGGTTTCTGTTTTACATGTTTCCTTCTCCATATTTATGAGATCTTTTCAAGTTCAGATGTTTGTAAATCGGCCACAAGAGGCAGTAGAGTAGATTAGCCACTATGGTTAATGGTCTCCATGCTTCATAACCATTGAGATAAGTTATCACAGGCAGTGCATTGTGCTTAGTGTGTTGCATGACTCAGCGCACACACTGCACACTTCCAGCACAGTGGCCGAGCTATCGGTGACAACGTGTCTTGACCCTGTGACCACTAGGAAGGCCAATCTCAGTGATCACGTGATTTGGAAGTCCGTCCCACCTCTCAAGCTTTAAAGCGGGGTTCCACTCAAATTTTTAACTTAATCTTACCCCCTTCAGTTAATTGCATAGATGTTCAAATGCCGCACGAAAATTTTTTTATTGCTGTAACTACCTTTATATTGTACTTTATTGTGGCACTTCCTGTCTCTCCTCCCATGGGAGTAGGCGTGTTTATTGCCTTTCCCCGGCGCCGCACTGTCTCCTGGGAGCTTAGTGTCAGGCTTCCCAAGATTCAGTGCGGAAACAATGATCATGCATGTTAACAAGCTGTGAATGAACAGCATTCACCGCATCCAGGAAATCAATGCTTGTGGGCTTCACATGCCCACAAGCAAGATGGAAACAGCCAGCATCACATTTTTTAAGTTATTCTTCAGTACGAAAACAGACAGAGGCAGAAATATTACACCCAAACTGTGAGTATTATTTTGGGATTAGCAAAGTGTCTCAATGACTAAAAAAAAAAAAAAGAAAAAAAAAAATTGGTCGCCGGACTCCCGCTTTAAGACCCACCTAAATGGGCTGCCAGGAGGAGGTGGGAAGGGGTTAAAGGATAAGTGCAATTTTAAACAAAGTGAATTTATCTTTTTTGCCACCCTCCTCTGACCCAATCTAACCCTCCCTCTCCATCCACAGATGCCTACTTATCCTGATCAGACACCTGCAGCCTCCGGTGTCTGTTTACATCCAGTGCTGCAAGTCTTACTGTCTTGGCTGCACCTGTAATGTTTAGGCATGATCAGGACAGTGAGACTCGTGCATGTAAACAAACACCAGAGGTTTCAGCTGTCTGATCAGTATAAGTAGGCATCTGTGAATGGAAAGGGTGGGGTAGATTAGGTCAGAGGAGGGTGGCAAAAACGAGACGTTAAAAGGCCAGCCGCCCTTGGATAAATGTAAGTGTGCATCTGTAAAGGGGGAGAGATGGTTGGGCCAGGTCAAGGGAATAAGGAAAAACGAGTAAACGTACTGGGGGAGATTTACTCAGAATCTGGTGCAGCTGTACATGGTAGCCAATCAGCTTCTAACTTCAGCTTGTTCAGTTAAGCTTCGACAATAAAACCTGGAAGCAGACTGGATTCTGTGTAGAGCTGCACCAAATTTTGCACGTTCCACGTTTAGTAAATCTCACCCACTACATCTTAAGACAGACATACATAGATGGAAATGCAAGTACTGGCCGAATTCCAATCCATGTATGGGCTGGCTGTACATGTGGTGGTGATGTGATATGTGACGAAACGTACTTAGGGCAGAGCTGGAAATCGTGACGTCACCAGCATGCATGGCTGCCAGGAATTATGGGGATTGCAGTTTATGATGGCATTATTCTCCTTGGAGTCTTGTAAGTGTTTTTAACTGCGTTTAAATAAAATTACCAGAAGAATTTTACACTATGCAAGCTTAAGTCCTCAAGAGATTGAGAGTCAGACTATTTCTGGTAAGCACCTATAGTATATATGCTTTGGTGTATGGAGCACTGGGTGTCCACTTATGAAAGCATCTGAAGAGCACAGATAATGGAAAGAGGAATTTACAACGGTGTGTTTTTGGAAACAAATTTTCACTGCTATATTAACTTTTCCGGTTTAACCTTTTACCATGGACTTTATATGATGGTGTGTGTGTGTATATATATATATATATATATATATATATATATATATATATATATATATATATATATATATATATATATATATATATATATATATATATATGTGTGTTTATGTGGTGTATTAGGACATTGTACTGCACTGTATTTTGCACATTAAAATTTGTTAGAGCTGCACACTACACATTTTTCCTTGTGTACAATCAGCCTGTTGGAAAATTTACTCTCGATCAGTGTTGATGGCTACAACCAGCAGCACTGATCAGTGTATTCTGACAGCGAAGAAATCTCCCCCGCTGTCAGAATACAAAAGCTTAGTGAGAAATATTCACACACTTGATGTGGATGGGGGAATCAAGTAATTTCCTTTCGTTTAACCCATTGTTTGAATGAGAAAAAAAAAATGACTCATGTATGGCCAGCCTTAAAGTGTACTCATCCTTTCAGCTGTCCTGCTTCACATTTAAATATAAGCAATGTAAAAAAGACTAAAGCCTCTTCTTCAAAATACTTCCTTTTTAAAATGTACCTACTTCCTTTATAATCGGTTTCAATGTTTTCTGGGACGAGTTCTTCGCCACAAAGAAAATTTTCCAATCGTACCAGAGAAACTTTAGTCTAGAAAATATAAGCAGTGATATTTATTCATGAGACTGTTAGAAATGTGGTACATACAGATTACACCATACAAGAGGCCAATTCATGACAATAACAGCTAATAGGAACCAATCAGCTGTTTACTTCTATTTTCCAGAGAGATTCACAAACATGTTAACCTAAATCTCATTGGTTGCCCTTTCCTCCAATTTCTGTAAATCAGCCATAACCAGATGTACACAAAAAGTTTGTAGTGCTCTTTGTGGTCCACTTTAAGAAAATGTATTCCACGTTTCTAACACTAGATACAGTATACACATACACAGGCAATCTTCCAGCAATTTCCTTTGAGTGCACAAAGCAACCTATTGAACTAATAAGATCCCCAAGAGTTTAAACTAAAATTGTGAAATGATTGACGCTGTTGGAGGTGGATTGCTTTAAACGGTTTGCTATTTCCTTGCAATCATAGTTTGGATGAAAGTGGTCAAACTGGTCTAGAAATTGCTGTGAATATAGCCAGTATTATATCGTTGAAAATTTTGTTGCTTTCAGTCATTTTTACCAAAAATATTTCCAGGTCTCAGTTTCTGAAGAAACTCTTATGCCCCGTACACACGGTCGGACATTGATCGGACATTCCGACAACAAAATCCATGGATTTTTTCCGACGGATGTTGGCTCAAACTTGTCTTGCATACACATGGTCACACAAAGCTGTCGGAAAATCCGATCGTTCTGAACGCGGTGACGTAAAACACGTACGTCGGGACTATAAACGGGGCAGTAGCCAATAGCTTTCATCTCTTAATTTATTCTGAGCATGCGTGGCACTTTGTGCGTCGGATTTGTGTACACACGATCGGAATTTCCGACAACGGATTTTGTTGTCGGAAAATTTTATAGCCTGCTCTCAAACTTTGTGTGTCGGAAATTCCGATGGAAAATGTGTGATGGAGCCCACACATGGTCAGAATTTCCAACAACATGGTCCTATCACACATTTTCTGTCAGAAAATCCGACCGTGTGTACGGGGCATAAGGATTCATGCACACTGGAGCTCATAAACGGCCGTTTTTTGGAGTTTGGACGTTTTTTTTTTTAACAGCCCGTAAACTCCCCTCTGTTATCCTATGTGTCCATGCACACATAGACTTTTTTGAACTTTTATCAGCAGTGGAGCTTATGGGCTGTTTTCTGAATGCCATGCCAAGTCGCGTTCAGGAGTAGTTTTTCTGACCACAAAAAACACTAAACGCTCATAAACGCTGATAATTGTCGATAAACAGTCAAAAACGTGGCTCACCAGCGTTTTTTTAACGTTTTTGATCCATTGAAAAAAAACGTTAATAAACGCTATTGCAAAAACGTTAAAAAATGTTGAAAGACTAACTGCAAAGCTACTGGCGTTTTTATAACGTTATTTTAAAGTCCAGTGTGCATGGAGCCTTCAGCTACGAAAAAGGGCAGCACTGGGCTCTGGAGCCACAACTACTTTGCATAGCGGTTCCTGGGAAGGCGGAGAAGCATTGTACTCCTGTGGATCTACCTTACACTCAATTTGCAATGTGAGTGACAACGCAGAGTCCAGATCACGAAGCTCAAGGTCATGATAGAATGTGGCCTGGCCATTTTATAGATAGGCAAATCCTATCCTCATATTGATTAGTGGTTCCAAATTAATAACTACTGCAGTAGGGAACAGACACCAAAGATACACTCCGCATCTTTCCACATAACTGTTCTGCTTTATTATGACGCAATTAAAGGTTTTTATACACATGATTACGTAGGTATCACATTAATATTCATGGTAAAAAGGGGCGTAACATAGGCAGATTAATTCTAATCAGGACTCGAAAGAATGTAAACGTAATGAAAACATTATTAGTGCCGTGTGCACAGTGAGGGCAGTGTGCAATACATACAAAATAGAATACAATTATATACAGAACTTACAAATTTCCATTACAAATGTCACTGAATATGCCCTAGAGCAGGGGTATTGAATTAAAATACAGAGGTCCGGTCAGTAAAATTTTCTTGGAGCAGAGGTCTGAATCATATATTTGTCTGATGACTCAGATCCTTTAAATTGCAGCCCCCTCTTTTATATCACAGTCCCCTTCTTACATTAGTGTCTTCAGTTCCCCCTGCACATCACAATCCCTTTACATCAGTGTCCTCAGTCCTCCCCTTCACATCACAGTTACTCCCCATTTATGTCATAGTTTCCCAGTCCACTTTAAAGTCCCTCCTCCCTTTACGTCACAGTCCCCCTACACGTCACAGCCCCCCTCTTTATGTCACAGTTCCTCTTTCTCGTCAATGTAACCTACCCCCTTTAGCCCCCCTTTACAGCAGTGTCTTGAGCCCCCTCTTTCTAACAATTCTTTGAGCCCCCTTTATAGCAGTGTCCTGAGTTCCCCTTTAAAGCAGTGACCTCCTCCCCACGTTATAGCAGTGTCCTGAGTTCCCCTTTAAAGCAGTGTCCTCCTCCCCACTTTATGGGAGTGTCCAGAGCCCCCCTTTATAGCAGTGACCTGAGCCACTCTTTATAGCAGGGCCCCCCCAACCTTCCCTTTTACTGACGCGTTTCACATCACTATTGATTGGCTATGATTAACCACTTGCCGACCAGCTGCCGCAGTTTTCCTGCTGCAAAATGGCATGGCTGGGCAAAACGACGTTATGTTACGTCGCTTCGCCCTGTGGCCACTAGGGGCGCTCGCGCCCGCTGCTCGCCCTCAGAGCCGATGCAAGTGCCCGGTGGTCACGATCACCGCCGGGCTCCCGCGATCGCTGCTGACACAGCGTGAACCGGGATCTGAGTGTGTAAACACACAGTTTCCCCCCTTCAATTAGAACACACACTAGGGAACACAATTAACCCCTTGATTGCCCCCTAGTGTTAACCCCTTCCCTGCCAGTGACATTTTTACAGTAATCAGTGCATTTTTATAGCACTGATCGCTGCATAAATGCCAATGGTCCCAAAAATGTGTCAAAAGTGTCCAATGTGTCCGCCATAATGTCGCAGTCCCGATAAAAATAGCAGATTGCCGCCATTACTGGTAAAAAAAAAAAAAATTAATAATAAAAATGCCATAAAACTATCCCCTATTTTGTAGACGCTATAACTTTTGCGCAAACCTATCAATATACTCTTATTGCGTTTTTTGGTTTTTTTTTTACCAAAAATATGTAGAAGAGTACATATCGGCCTAAACTGAGGGAAAAATTGTTTTTTTATATATTTTTGGGGGATATTTATTATAGCAAAAAGTAAAAAATATTGCGTTTTTTTCAAAATTGTCGCTCTTTTTTTGTTTATAGTGCAAAAAATAAAAACCGCAGAGGTGATCAAATACCACCAAAAGAAAGTTCTATTTGTGGGGAAAAAAAGAACGTCAATTTTGTTTGGGTGCAACGTCGCACGACCGCGCAATTGTCAGTTAAAGCAATGCAGAGCAGAATCGCAAAAATTGCTCTGGTCAGGAAGGGGGTAAAATCTTCCGGGGCTGAAGCGGTTAAGCTTCGGTAATAGTGATGTGAAACGCGTCAACTGATTTCTATCCAATGTTTGTATGGACTATGTTTTCAATAAAGGTATTTATTTGGAGTGCGGCCACTCTGACATTTTTTTCCTCACATGTATCTTACATACTGAGCCAGCACCCTACTTGGCGGGGGAGGTGATAGTTTGGAAATGCTACCTGGAGCGGTGCATCACTTGCTTAATCAGAGCATGTCTGGACGGAGGGCGGTAGCTGTTCAACTTTTCTTGTTAACAGGCTAGTGATTGTTTGTTAGGACTGCCCAGTGTCCTAGCAACCAGTCACCCACTTGCAGCTCCTGCCCTCCATCCAGACCTACCACCTCTCCTGTCTTCAGCTCTGCTGCGAGGATCATAGTGAAAGAAGCAGGAGAGGGTTCCATGTAGTGGCCAGGGCAGATTTAAAGAGAGACCCGACTCCAAAATGGTGGTCCAGATGGGATTGTCACTCGGTCCATATCCGAACCGTGGTCCTCCATTTAGTGATGCCTGTAAAACCTCCAATGCTTTTTTGTTTAACGCACTGAGCACAATAAAATAAACATTTCCCAGTAAATTATTTGCTAAAATTCCTACCCCATCACTTGCAGTTTACAATTTTCAATGCTGCTGGCTCCTGCTATCTCAGTGCTAAACCTGGGGCCATAGTCATGGCACCAACTTAAACTGGAAAATAGGCAAGTATTAAGAGATAAAGAAGCTGCATACTCAGTGATTAAAATGGTACTAAACCCAAAAGCAAACAATTATACCAATTCTTAAATGTGATGCGTGCATTAGATTTATTTTTTGGGCTTTCTTTCCTTTGTTTTCACCTGGTGATCTAGCCAGTAAGTCTGTTGTTTTTCAATAGGACAAGCTCTCCTGCAGATGTAGCAGTTAGGGTGTTGAGACAAACCATTTAACACTGACAGGGGTGCTTATAATGATCGGCTTTTATTTATTCATGCAAAGCCTTTATCCCCAAAGAAAAAATAAAACATTGCTGTAACTGCTTGTATAACTACAATGTGAGCTGGAGCTTGACTTCAATTTGTTAGTGTATCCAAATCTGCTTGTACATCTAACACCCCTCCCTCCCGACTGACAAGGCTGCTATCCAAAAGTTGTCCCTGTGCTCCTTCATGCAGAGTGGAGGCACTTCTTTAATACAGGTGTGTTGCTGGACAGATCACCAGGTAAAACCAGAGGGGAAAAGGGCCTAAAAAAGAAAACAAATGCAGCCACCATATCTAATGATTGGCAAGTGGCACTATTACACTTTTATTTTGGGTTTAATACTGTTTAAGATCAGCTTCTGAAAGTTCTTTAAAAAACTGGAGGTTTCATATCACTTTAAGGTGTACCCCATATGTAAAAATGTATGCTGCCAATGTTGTGTCTGCTGCACAAATCCTTATACAAATCCTTATACAAACCCTTATACCTACAGAAACTGCAGAGGCTGAATTTTACAATCATTGGACATGAATACACATATTTTCTTGCCTTCTTGGCTATATGATCTATGGCTATATGTTTGAGCACTTAAATTAAAAGTCACATGGGTTTGATGTAGTTCATTTTTCTGGACATCAGTATATCCTCATGTCTCTGGGATTCAGGCTTGAACAGTAAATCATCAGTGTCCTGATTACAATAAAGCCCCATGAGTGTCATCAATCAATGCCCATGAGTGCCACCAATCAGTGCCTATGAGTGCCCATCAGTGACACAAATCAGTGCCAATCAGTGACACAAATCAGTGCCCATTACTGCTGCCAGTCAGTGCTGCCTTTTAGTGCTCATCAGTGCTGCCCATAAATTCCCATAAGTGCTGCCTATCAGTGCTGCATATCAATGCCCATAGGTGCCACCTAATCAGTGCCATACCTCCCAACATTTTGAGATGGGAATGAGGGACACCTACTAACAAATGTATGTAGGTATAGGACACGTCCCTTGCCACACACCCTTAAAGGAGAATTAACCCAAAAAAAAGGTTAATTAAATCCACAAGTGCTTTTTTTACAACTACTATTCCGTTATATTGGCGTTTTAGAAATTGGATGAAAGGTTTAGCACTGGGAAACACTTTTTGAAAGATAAAAAGTGCATTTTATATACAACTATAGAGATCAGATCAAAATGAGGGACAAATGAGGAGGAATGAGGGACAGAGGGACATTGCTCCAAATCAGGGACAGTCCCTCGAAATCAGGAACAGCTGGGAGGTATGCAGTGCTCATCAGTCCCGCCTCCTCAGCGCACATCGGTGAAGGAGAAAAATTACTTATTTACAAAAGTTACTGAAAAAACGAAGAAAAACTTTTTTTTTTTTTCAAAATTTTCGGTCTTTCTTCTTTTTTTTTGTAAAAAATTAAAAACCCAGCAGTGATTAGATACCACCAAAAGAAAGCTCTGTTTGTGTGAAGAAAATGATTAAAAATTAATATGGGTACAGTGTAGCATGACCGCACAATTGTCATTCAAAGTGCGACAGTGCTAAAAGCTGAAAAATGGCCTGGGCAGGAAGGGCGTGAAAGTGCCCAGTATTGAGGTGGTTAAATAGCATTTTAAATAAAAATAAAAAAGGGGTGATATAGTAATGAGGGAGGTGTGGTCTACAGAAGAAAAACACGCCCTGTGATGCAGTAAGTGGTCACAGGATGTTACAGGATATCAGGGCTCACAATGCATTTCTTTTAATTTTGAACTGATAGGTGCAGATTCAAAGCTGCCATGGACTAGGCAAGTGAGAGAGGTTTAATGCAAAGTATAAGGAATATACTGACCTGCACTACTGATCTGATGACTGTAGGAAGATCAAACAATGGAAGTCGCAGGATGTTAAAGAGAGATATTGTTGTAAAAACCTTTGATGCCGTCAGAATGTTATCTTCATTGATCAGGAAATATACTCCAAATGTAGCAATGGAGACCTTGACAATAAAAGAAGGCAAACGTTGTGTGTTATATAGATTGCACATTATTACCCTGTGAAAAATGTAGAAAAAAAGTATCCAAATAAAGCCAGACTGTAAAATACATTAAAACACAATGTAATATTTGTAGAATTGCAGAACAGGGGGATGTCTTTGTATATTCAACTCATTCAAAAAAAAAAAAAAAATGTTTTGTGCTTAGTTCTGTAGGTGGGACATATGGGGCGGAGGAGAACTCCAGGTTTACTTTCACATTAAAGTGTTACTAAACCCAGTAATATGAAAATAGTTCACCCCCCGCCACAGTGCCCACAGCTTATAAATCTTTTTTTTACCTTAAAATACACTATATACCTTTTTGGCTGATCTGTACACCACGGTCAGTGATAAACTGCACAGTTTCTCCAGTGCTGAGAGTTCAGGTAGGAGAAGATTTTCATTACAGCCTGTATACACGCCCACATGTGTGATGTCGATATCATGTGACCTGGCTATCTCTGAGAACAAGTAATTATTCTCTCCAGCATAAAAGACACAACTGAGCATGTGCAGGTCGGTTACTCTGCCTGTGTTAGCTGGCTTTCCCCAGATAGACAGTGCAGGAGGGAAGGATCTGTGCATACAGAATAAAACAGCCTTTTTACACAATGCAGAGGATTAACCCTTTAAGTTCCACAGTGAGTATAACAAGCATGCTGTGCTGCAAATACAGACTGATTTTACGGTTGTGGATTTAGTAACACTTTAAGTAGTTGTTTGAGCCGAGCTGATCCAAATCACCTATTTCCTAACTGATGTGCCTGCTGTCAGCACTGTATAAACTGTATGCAGCATCAGCTACATATAGTATGTGTGTCATGTCAGCAGCAGTATGAGGGCTTTCTGTCTGCAGCTGGGACAAAATGGAGTTGGCTGAGTGCCTTTCAGCCATTTACAGGAAGCCTTGAATTTTTTTATCAATGAATACAAGGCTTCCTCTGATTGACTGAGGTGTAGGTGCAGGTAGATAACATCATGATCTCCAGAACAATGTCTCTTCTGCAATAAAATAAACTTACCTGCCTGTTTGCAATCCTCTGCAGAATGCCACTGTGCCAGGATCAAGGGCTCCAGCACGTGTGCTGAAGTGATGTCATCCTGCACCAACCAATCAAGACAACCAGAGACCGGCGCCCAGAAGAAGACACCAGTGGCAGTGAGGGTCCTTTGGGGCATTGGACCCATTGGGGCAGAGGTGATGTTGCTGCTTTGAGTTTATCAGCTATATACAGTAAAAAATACAGCTCTCTTTTAAACTCACTAAGGCTAGGTGCACGAAAAAAAAACAGCCTCCTCCTGGCTCCCACACGGTAATAGTCCCCGCCGACTTGCTCTACACTTCCTATGGGGCAGACTGGGCTGGGGGGCAGGCAGGATCCAGGAGGCAAATCGGTCTGGCACCCCCATAAAGCAGCTGCACTGCTGTCAGTATGATAATATCGCAGTGGCGTCGCTATGGGGGTGCGGTGCTGACCAATCAGAATGCCTCTTCTGCTGAGAGTTACAGATGTAGGTGATGCCGTGGGGTTTTTAAATCCCTGGACTTGTGAAGCGGCGTCCTGACAGTGGGGAATTGCAGGACAATGGAACAGGGGGAATGGGGAGGGTGTCCAGTGAACTTACACTTTAATGTCATGCTGAGAACCAAGGATGGCAAAGGAGGGGAGGGCTGTGCTGTGTACAGAGTGGATGATCCTCACTGCTCCCTACCTAAGACTTCCTCCATCAATCCTTTTCATCTGACATTGACACTGCCGACATGGATCTCAGGGGGTTCCTATCTGGGTGACCCGGGATGTGTCCCCCCATAGGAGAAGAATGTAGGATGCCTGACTCAGGTATGTGCTGCCATACTACATGGGCTCTCCTCTGCATACCATGAATAATACCCTGTGACTGACACCTCTCTCCTGGATCTTCCAGGATGTCTTCCAGCCTGTGGTGACCTGTTGGGATCTTCCAGGACTGGGAGTGATAGGAAAGTCATGATCCCATTCCCTCTCCCCTCCATCATCCTGGAGAAGAGTATAGGGAGGACTCAGCACACCTGCAGCCTTCCCCACACAGACCATGGCTGCAGCTATAGCCAGCTCTCTCATCCGATAGAAGAGACAGGCTAGGGAATCCAATAATGACTGGGTGTGTACCTCCAAAAGACGCAGCAACCCTAGCAAGGACAACCAGTCCCTGTGCGAGAGGCATGTCCAGGGGTGTTCATTAAAGTCCACTACTGCAGTTGGAGGAAGAAGCCAAACCGGAGAAAATCAGGTCAGTGCGTGACAGCTACTCACACTTCATACATCCTTCCATACATCTGTCCCCCCCATCCACCCTTCCCTTCATTCCTCCATCCATAAATCTGTCCATTCTTCCATTCATTCACCCCTACTTCCATCCATCCATCCATCCATCCCTCTATCCATTCATCCTTTCTAATGACCATACATTCAGACTGTACAATCTCCATAAAGCTGACCCAACACAAAAAATATATATATATTTTTTTCCCCCTCTTAATACGTACCTGGGTTGTATGCTGTTTTTGTTGTTTGTATGTAAAAAGTAATAAAAAATGATTTGATTAAAAAAAAAAAAAAAAACCCAGATGGGACATTCTCCTCTAGATGCAAATTAGGGGGTGCACGAGTTTAGTCAGGCCTAGGGCAGCACAAAACCTAAATATACCACTGCTGCCGGGCTGCATGCTCAGATATAGGTCTAATATGGATTTTGAGGGGATCCCATGCCATTTAAAAAAAAAAAATTGCAGTGGGGTTTCCTTCAAAATGCATACCAGAACCAAAGGGACTCCACACCGTTTTTTTCCATATTTTTTTATTGCTGACAATTATTTTGTTTACATTCAGCTGTCAGCAGGAACCCCGCTGACAGCTGATGACTCATCGGTTGTTAAGGACGAGGCGGCCACCTGCTCCTTAACAACTAACAACAACTGGCTATTCACAGTTTGTTAAAGAGAAAAAAAAAAAAAACTCAATGCAAAAACGCATCAAAATTGCATGTTCTAAAACACAACGCGCCGGAAAGCTGCATCATCAACCGCATAGATGCCTTAAGCAGCCAATACCTTTATTATTGATCTAGGCGCAATAACCCATCAATCATCATCAATAGTCATCTTCTAACTGTAACTATAAAACTTTTCATGTAACTATAAAACTTTTTATGTAACTATAAAACTTCTTTGCAGAAGAGAGTTTAATAAGACTTGTGGCCACTCATTACAATTAGAAGAAAAGAGGTTTAACCTTAAACTACGTAGAGGGTTCTTTACTGTAAGAGTGGCAAGGATGTGGAATTCCCTTCCACAGGCGGTGGTCTCAGCGGGGAGCATTGATAGCTTCAAGAAACTATTAGATAATCACCTGAATGACCGCAACATACAGGGATATACAATGTAATACTAACATATAATCACACACATAGGTTGGACTTGATGGACTTGTGTCTTTTTTCAACCTCACCTATGTAACTATGTAACTGGAAATTCGGCCAGCAAAAGACCGATGAGAGCTTTTGGTCGGAAAATGCGACCGTGTGTATGCTCCATCAGACTTTTGCTGGCGGAATTCCCGCCAGCAAAAGATTGAGAGCAGGTTCTCAATTTTTCAGTCCGAAAAAGTTCCTATCCAAAAATGCGATCGTCTGTACAAATTCCAACACACAAAATTCCTACGCATGCTCGGAAACAATTCGACACATGCTCGGAAGCATTGAACTTAATTTTCTTGGCTCGTCGTAGTGTTGTACGTCACCGCCAGCAAGAGATTGAAAGCAGGTTCTCAATTTTTCAGTCAGAAAAAGTTCCTATCCGAAAATGCGATCGTCTGTACAAATTTTCGTCGTAGTGTTGTACGTCACTGCGTTCTTGACGGTCGAAAGTTCAGAGAACTTCCCAACCGGCGCACGCCGATGTACGTCGGCAGAATGGCACGGCTGGGCAAATGGGCGTACCTGTAAGTCCCATTTGAGTTCCCCGCCGCGCCATTGCGTGCGCGCCGCCGGCCGGGAGCTCTGTGAGTCGGGTCCCGGTTCCCGCGGACTCGATCGCCGCAGGGATACCCATGATTGCCTCACGGAGAAGACGAACGGGGAGATGCTGATGTAAACAAGCATCTCCCCGTTCTGCATAGTGACAGTGTCACTGATCTCTGCTCCCTGTCATCGGGATCAGAGATCAGTGATGTGTCACAGCTAGCCCATCCCCCCTACAGTTAGAAATCACTCCCTAGTACTGATTTAACCCCTCCCCGCCCCCTAGTGGTTAACCCCTTCACTGCCAGTGTCATTTACACAGGAATCGGTGCATTTTTATAGCACTAATTGCTGTATAAATGACAATGGTCCTAAAAATGTGTCAAAAATGTCCGATGTGTCTGCCATAATGTCGCAGTCAAAAAAATTAAAAAATCGCTGATCGCCGCCATTACTAGTAAAAAAAAAAAAAAATATTAATAAAAATGCCATAAAACTATCCCCTATTTTGTAAACGCTATAACTTTTGCGCAAACCAATCAATAATCGCTTATTGCGATTTTTTTTTTACCAAAAATATGTAAAAGAATACGTATCGGCCCAAACTGAGGAAAAAAAATGTTTTTTTAATAATTTTTTGGGGATATTTATTATAGCAAAAATTAAAAAATATTGCTTTTTTTTCAAAATTGTTGCAATTTTTTTGTTTATAGTGCAAAAAATAAAAACCACAGAGGTGATCAAATACCACCAAAAGAAAGCTCTATTTGTGGGAAAAAAAGGACGTCAATTTTGTTTGGGAGCCACGTCGCACGACTGCGCAATTGTCAGTTAAAGCCACGCAGTGCCGAATCGCAAAAAGTGCTCTGGTCAGGAAGGGGGTAAATTTATCCGGGGCTGAAGCGGTTAAATACTACACAGCAGGGCTTTCAGCCATGCCACAATAAATAAACCCACAAGTCTCTTTTTTTATCAGTCCTATTCAAATAGACATCCTCACAGCTACAATACAGTGACAACACAGCAGTATGGCTTACCAGGAAAGGAATGCAGGTGAGTGTCAGCATAGAAAATGTGGTCAGATATCCAGAAGATTTTAGCACATCCATTTCCTTCTCCCTAATGTCACCGACTTTCCTCTGATAAGATGGCTCCCAGGCATACAGCTTCAGAATCTGAAAACATTGTACAGAATTCATATGAATACCATAATACATAACAGAAGGCGGTACAAGAATCTATGGTGGGGATCTTAACCTCTCCTCTGTTACTGTTTGACCACATGCACACTGTTTTCTCTGGAACGTCTTTTCTCCTACAGGAGTTTAGCAGCAAAAAAAAAAATGTGGTTTTTGCATGCGCGTTAATGCACGTTTATGCGCTTTAATGTGCATTCATGCATCTGGCATTAAAGCATTCTTTTGGCCAGAATGTTAATTTATTGTGGTCATTAGAATGTATTAATGTGTAAGTGCACAAAAACGCACCCAGCGTTGAAGCACCTTTGGCCACTTTTGAGCAATGTTTATGCTCAAAAGCTTCTCTCCTGAACGTGACTTTGATGGGGGTTTTTTCTGTCTCTAAGCTGCTGTAAACACCTATAGTGTGCATGGGCACAGAGGCCAACAAAAAAATCTTAAACGCCTGGAAAAAGCAGCGTTTTATTGCGCAAGTATGCCTGGGCCCTTTTTTTATTCTTTGAAAGAAAAAATGCAACTTTTTTTAAAAAATAAAATATAGTTGAAATAGGGAAATTTCACAGGATCCCTTTCAAGACTGCCTCAAGTGATCAAAAAATCCCGCAAAGTCCCAAAACATTGGCCTGTGATGCCTATTTTCCTAAATTTTACACTTACCTTTATTCCATGCAGGATTTCATTCAGTAACTTGATGCGCAGATCTTTACTCTTCAAATGGCTTTTCTGTAAGGAGAGAAAAGATATTATACCTGTAGATGTAATCTGGAACTAGTAGCATTTGAAAAGACACTAAAGAGTGTGGTAAAGCTGAGCTCCACCCAAAAATGGAACTTCCGCTTTAAGTACTGGTGACCTCCTCACATGCCACATTTGGCATGTCATTTTTTTTGGGGGGGGGGGGGGGTACCCAGTTTTGACAGGCACCCAGCTCCCACTTCCACCCCTGGCGCCGTGGCCCCTCCCTCCATGCAATCCTCTGGGACACGTCACCAGTCCCAGAAGATTGCCAGGCCATTCACAGCGCGGCTCGCGCATGTGCAGTGCACACCCGGATGTGAAGCCACAGCTGGGCGCCCACAGTTACAATGCTGGCACCGCGGAGAGGAGCAGGACTTCGTGCGCCCGCATCGATGGACCATGGGACAGGTGAGTGTCTGTTTATTAAAAGTCAACAGCTACACTTTTTGTAGCTGCTGACTTTTAAATGGGTGGAACTCTGCTTTAACCCAATGATGAACTCTTTGCTCCCTTTTGCTCCAATAGTTAATACCATTAGAAAGTGTTGTACAGGATCTGTTGGATGGGTACAACAAATACTGAATGTTGATTCTCCATATTATGAAGAGAAAGGCGAGGAGTCTGGTAGACCTAACACACTTCCTGTCCTGGGTGACAACGCTTCTCCTTCATAAATGCAGTACAGCAAGTGAGTGTTGTCATCATGCCACTGCATCTGCACTCTCTTTTTATTTTTCTCTGCACGTTTATGTCACCTACGCTATATACTGTAATGCCGCGTACACACGGTCGGAATTTCCAACAGAAAAAGTCCGATGGCAGCTTTTGGTCGGATAATCTGACCGTGTGTATACCCCATCGTACTTTTTTCACTTTGTAGGGTGTGAGTCTTCAGGCCTAGCCTACAGTCCTAACTTCTAAGGGGAGGATGTGTAGCCCTTAGGTTTCTTCCTTCCCTGCCTTGGAGGGAGGGGGGGAGGTCTCTTTGGGAGAGCCCCTCACCTTCTATTCGTTGGTTGGTTTCAGCTGACAATGAGGAGTGGGGTCTGCCGGGCATTTTGGCTAGGTGGACCTAAGTGTGCCTTGCTCCTGTCAGGAGTTTTCTGCCCTGGAGATCAGGGAAGGGTTCTTCCTCTTCAGGAAGGGACTATATGACACAACCTACGTGCACTTTTTTGTGTGTATTTACATACACTTTTTGGTTCATTTTTGGGGTTTTGTTTTTGCGCACCCCACCATGGGCTTGAAGCAAAAAACTAAAGAGTTGTGTTGTCACCCTAGGACAGGAAATGTGTTACTGGCAGGATCATCAGGTGAAATTAAAAAAGCCTGAAAAAAGAAAAATGGATGTAGCCACCACATCTAAGGACCGGTAAGCTTCAATAAATGAAAGAGGTTGTAAAGGCTTTAAAAAAAAAATGTAAATAATACCATTGCACAGAGCAGGTAAGTATAACCTATTCTGTGTAATGGTATTCTAGGCTCCTCCTACTCCCAGCGAGACACCATAGGAAGTCGCTTCCACTGACACACACATTGCGTCTTGGCCCCACCCTCCTGTTCCCTCCTCACAGGATCTTATTGACAGCAGCAGGAGGCGGTAAGGTAAGTATAAAGGGGAGGTGAGTGGGTGATACAACTAGTGAGGCATATTTTACCATAATGCAGATAATGCATATAAGTGGTTTTAAACCCATACATATACTCCTTAAAGTGACTGGCCTCACTGTGATACACAGAGATGAAACAAATCCTCCTACATAAGTTGTACAGTGAGGGGAAAAGTATTTGATCCTCTGCTGATTTTGTACATTTGCCCACTGACAAAGAAATGATCAGTCTATTTTTTTAATGGTAGGTTTATTTTAACAGTGAGGGACAGAATAACAACAAAAATATTCAGAAAGATGCATTTCAAAAAAGTTATAAAATTGATTTGCATTTTAATGAGTGAAATAAGTATTTGATCCCTTATCTATCAGCAAGATTTCTGGTTCCCAGATGTCATCTACACAGGTAACGAGCTGAGATTAGGAGCACTCCTAAAGGGAATGCTCCTAATCTCAGCTTGTTACCTGTATAAAAGACACCTGTCCACAGAAGTAATCAATCAGATTCCAATCTCTCCACCATGGCCAAAACCAAGAGCTGTCCAAGGATGTCAGGGACAAGATTGTAGACCTACACAAGGCAGGAATGGGGTGACAACAGTTGGTGCGATTATTTGCAAATGGAAGAAACACAAAAAAAATGTCAATCTCCCTCGGTCTCGGGCTCCATGCAAGATCTCACCTTGTGGAGTTTCAATGATCATGAGCATGGTGAGGAATCAGCCCAGAACTACATGGGAGAATCTTGTCAATGATTTCAAGGCAGCTGGGACCATAGTCACTAAGAAAACAATTTGTAACACACTATCCCGTAAAGGACTGAGATCCTGCAGCGCCCGCAAGGTCCCCCTGCTCAAGAAAGCACATGTACAGGCCCGTCTGAAGTTTGCTAATGAACATCTGAATAATTCAGAGGAGAACTGGGTGAAAGTGTTCTGGTCAGATGAGACCAAAATCAAGGTCATTGGCATCAACTCAACTTGCCGTGTTTGGAGGAGGCGGAATGCTGCCTATGACCCCAAGAACACCATCCCCACCGTCAAACATGTAGGTGGAAACATTATGCTTTGGTTTGTTTTTCTGCTAAGGAGACAGGAGAACTTTACTGCATCAAAGGGATGCTGGACGGGGGCATGTATCGTCAAATCTTTGGTGAGAATTTCCTTCCCTCAGTCAGGGCATTGAAAATGGGTCGTGGATGATATTCCAGCATGACAATGACCCAAAACACACGGCCGAGGCAACAAAGGAGTGGCTCAAAAAGAAGCATATTAAGGTCCTGGAGTGGCCTAGCCAGTCTCCAGACCTTAATCCCATAGAAAATATGTGGAGGAAGCTGAAGGTTCGAGTCACTAAATGTTAGCTTCAAAACCTTAATCACTTGATCTGCAAAGAGGAGTGGGACAAAATCCCTCCTGAGATGTGTGCAAACCTGGTGGCCAACTACAAGAAACGTCTGACCTCTGTGTGCCAACAAGTGTTTTGCCACCAAGAACTAAGTCATGTTTTGCGAAGGGGTCAAATATTTATTTCACTCATTAAAATGCAAATCAATTTATTTTTTTTAAATGCATTTTTCTAGATTTTTTTGTTGTTATTCTGTCTCTCACTGTTAAAATAAACCTACCATTACATTTATAGACTGATCATTTCTTTGTCAGTGGGCAAACATACAAAATCTGCAGGGGATCAAATACTTTTTTCTTCACTGTACCTGTTTAAAGGGCTGTAGAGTAGAGATGGCTGCAGATAAAGTTCAGAATGTATACAGCTTGTCTGAGCTTTCAGAAAATAGAGAGTGGGAGCTGAACTTAAAGCTACACTCTGCAGAGCTCAGCAAGTGTGCTCAACTGCAAGTTAACTTTTTTTTCAGCTTTAAAACTTGCGTGTTGTGTGGACACATTTTAAAACCAATAACCCTCCAAATAAATATATTTTTACAGTACCTTCAGCTGTTTCACTTTACCGGCAATGTAAGCATTCAAAGGTATGACCAGGATCAGCACAGCCACACCAGCCAGCACTGACGGCCCGAGCTCCTGCCACAGGAAGATGATGGCCATGAGGATCTGGAATGGGGCCGACCACAGCAGATTAATGTTCACTGTCAGGTCCATGAGCTGCTGGGCATCTGAAGACATCAAATTGACCAATTCCCCCGTTGTAAATTTCCTCCGAGTAGAGCTGGCCAAGTTTAATGACTGGAAAGAAAGTTACAAAATATATCTTAAAACATCTCGAAAGAGTTTAAAATTTGACAAAAAAAAAGGTATATAAAATGTCTGAAATGGAACACACCTCTACTGACTGTATTACATTAAATTAATGCAATTTTCTAAAAACAACTAATTGGAAATAAAGCATAGGCTATTTTCCATGAGCAAATATTTGCTGTATTAATGCAATCTTTTTAATATCACTCACATTTTTAAAACATTTCCAGTTCTTTTATGTTCCTTTATTAAAGTAGAACTAAAAGCAAAACTTTTTGTCCCCTTTTTAAATAGAGTAAGGGAGGGTTATAACCCCAGTCAGTTTATTTTGCCCTCTTTGCTCCATTAGGGAGATTTCCCTTCACTTCCTGTCCCATAGCCAAAACAGGAAATGAGAGGAAAGCTCTTCAAAGTAAAAGAATCCTGATGTGCCACCAGGGTCACCAGAACCAGTGTCCCCATTGGAAGATTTCTCCTCTATTCCTGATCTGGGGACAACCCAAAACTTGGGATTTTCTTTCACTTCCACTTTCGGTGATAACAATAAACAGGGGTTGTAATTCCTCTCCACTCTATCCAACGTTAAAAAAAAGTTTTGTTTTCAGTTATATTTTTATGTATGTATATATATATAGAGAGAGAGAGAGAGAGAGAGAGAGAGAGAGAGAGAGAGCGCAATTTTGACATCATGCTGTGATTGCATGAGGTGAAGGAGATTCAAAGGAGAAGGTGAAGGAGATTTTCAAAAAAAATTTCAAATTTAAGTTCAGCACAAAACATTTTTTTTTATTATTTGGTGTTGGTTTATCACATTTAGATGTGGGACTCTATATTGATGTATGGACATTTCTTGAAGGATTGGATCGGATTCAAATTAATACATTTTATTTTAGGTTATAGGTTAAAAGCACCAACACCTTTGTTTGCATTAAATTAAAGATGTTGGACTATAGGTGAATGTATTTATTTTTTATTTTTTTACCACTAGATGGTGCTATACAGCACCCAGACTCATCCCCCATGGTATTTCCTAGTCATTGATAAGAAAAGCTTGCTGGAATTTCCATGCTAAATTCAATAGAACTGGTGTTAAAATATTGTTACAGGTAAAACCTCATGCACACAGGCATAAAAAACACAGCTTTTACAGGCGTTCAACATTTTTTTTTAAATTAAGCCTTTAAATGCAGTTCAGTGTTAGCTTATATGACCATACACATTTGGCATTTAGAGACATTAAAAAATGCACCAAAGATGTATTTGGAGAAGAGCTTATGAGCATGATTTACGAGCATATATGTGCATAAACACTTGCATATGCATTTAATTTATTAATGTATTTATTACAATGCCTAGAATAAATGAATATTCTGGACAGTAGAAAGAATTTACGCTCATAAGCTTCTTAACGCCATATACTATTAAACGCGCACAAATATGTACATTTTTCTGCTTGGTTTTTCTGCCATCTCCTGGTAGAATGATGCAGTGTAGATAGGCATATTTTAATATGCCCGGGTGCATAAATCCTATGGTGAGAAAAGATTAAAGCAATCAGAAAGCCCTCACTCTTATCAGTGTATAGGATAATAAAGCCTTCTTAAAGCAGAAGTATTCATATGTCTCATTCCATCACATATCCCAAAAATAAGAGGATTATTCCTCCTTTTAGGACAATGGTAGAACCACGTAAATCATTACTTTTTGTTCCTGTGGCCAGATGGACATCCAGAACTGCTGATGTATAGTGCAAATATATCCTAATATTATAGATTTACATATTATTTATTCCACTGTCATGTGGAAGGAAAATCGAACAAAGTAGAACTCTTGGGGGTTCTAGCAAAAAATACTGATTCTTCATGTGAGAATCAGTATTTTTTGCTAGAACCCCCAAACATTATACATTTTTTTTAAAGCAGAGGCCCTAGAGAATAAAAAGGATGGGTGTTGCATCGCATGGTATTTGCGCAGCAGTTTTTCAAATGCAATTTTTTTTTACAAAGAATTGATTTTAACGCACAAAAACCCAATAAAATACCCAATTGTTTGGTAAAATACTGTAAAAAAAGATGATGTTATGCCAATTAAATAGATACCAAACGTGTCATACTTTAAAATTGCTCACGCCTGTGCATATGCTGACAGACTACGTACATTTTATTTTCCATAGGCAATGTTTTAAAACCCTTTACAGGTACCACTTTAGATTTATACAGGAGGTCTGGTGCTAGAATTATTGCTCTACATCTGATGTTCACGGTGATACTTCACAAATGTGGTGCAATTACTGTTTACATATGCGTGTGAGACCCACATATGCGTTTGCCTTTGCACACGAGCACAGGGGCGCTTTAAAATTTGTATTATTTATCTTTATATTTAATTTTATACTGTCCCTTTAATTTTTTATTTTTTTTATCACTTTTATTATCTCAGGAAATATAAATATCCCCTGTGATAGCAATAGGCAGCAACAAGTACTCTTTACTGAGAGATCTGGGGTCTATTAGACCCCAGGTCTCTTCTCTACCCTTAAAAAGCTTTGGACCATAACCAGCAAAACTGGAAGTGATGAGCTACTCATCGCTACTGGTTTCTCAGGCCATAAATATGATCGGGGCCATTCCTGTCCCTAATCAGCTCTATGGTCAGCCGGATCTTTGGTCGGCCACCAGCTCCACACTCGGGTCTCCTGATGGGACAGGAGAGCCCAGGAGAGCCGTGGAAGGTGGCGGGGGGGGGGGGGGGGTTGTAAAAGGAATTCAGCAGCTATATAGCTGCTAGGATTTCTTTTACAAGAAAGCTGACTGCCGGCTGCAAAAGCAATACTACTCAAAGTCCATTGAAGTACTGGTACGTCGCTGGTCGGCAAAGGGTTAACCTGCAGTACCACTTTCATTGACATTTGGGAGCACACTGTTCCCCTACAGTGAACCAATTACAAATCTGGGCAATTTGAATGGGGACACTCTTGGACAGCAGCACTGTCTAGAGAGGTTCCTGAAGCCAAAGGCACATTTTTAAAGATAGTGGTGCCAGAGAGAGGGTACGGGACCAACATGGGACAGGGACATGGAACTAAAATTCCTCTCCCTTTAAGGCCTTACACTTTTTAAGAAGTAACAGAAACAGCTTTTTAGGAAAAGGAGTTGTAAACCCTCACGGTTTTTCACCTTAATGCATTCTATGCATTAAGGTGAAAAGCCTTCTGTGCTGCAGCTTCCCCCCAGAGCCCCCCTTTTTCTAACCTGAGCCTGATCGTTCCAGTGGCGAGCATGAGCCCAGAAACTCCAGCTGCTGTCTCTGTCCTGATTGGATAGATTGATAGCAGCAGGAGCCATTGGCTCCCACTACTGTCAATCAAATCCAGTGACACAAGAGTGAGGGGCGGGACCGAGTCCTGCTGTCTGTGTCAATGAATGCAGCAGCAGGACTTGTGAGCATGCCCGCACAGGTGCCCCCAGGGAAAGCGGCTCTCTGTGGGGGCACCCGATGAAAAGGAGGGGCCAGGACCACCACCAGGGGACCCAAGAAGAACAAACCTTTACAATCACTTTAACTAAATGGATAAAAGCTGATCATGTTAAGCACCCTGTCAGTGGTAAATGGTTTGTCTCAAACCCCTGCCACTTTTGCTGGACAGAAAGTGAAAAATAACAGCCGGATAAAAAGGTGAAAAATACTACGTTACGAGGGGGCTCAAAAGAACAAAGACTTCCTCGTATAGCCCAATTCAAGATTTTAGTCAAGTAAATATTTTGGTTGGACCAGCTTGGATAAAATAAACTATTTAAAACTTCACTAAAACTTGGAGTTATGCTTTATTGCTACCGACCTGTATTATACAGTATCTTACAAAAGTGAGTACACCCCTCACATTTTTGTAAATATTTTATTATATCTTTTCATGTGACAACACTGAAGAAATGACACTTTGCTACAATGTAAAGTAGTGAGTGTACAGCTTGTATAACAGTGTAAATTTGCTGTCCCCTCAAAATAACTCAACACACAGCCATTAATGTCTAAACCGCTGGCAACAAAAGTGAGTACACCCCTAAGTGAAAATGTCCAAATTGGGCCCAATTAGCCATTTTCCCTCCCCGGTGTCATGTGACTCATTAGTGTTACAAGGTCTCAGGTGTGAATGGGGAGCAGGTGTGTTAAATTTGGGGTGACCGCTCTCACTCATACTGGTCACTGGAAGTTCAACATGGCACCTCATTGCAAAGAACTCTGAGGATCTGAAAAAAAGAATTGTTGCTCTACATAAAGATGGCCTATAAGAAGATTGCCAAGACCCTGAAACTGAGCCGCAGCACGGTGGCCAAGACCATACAGCAGTTTAACAGGACTGGTTCCATTCAGAACAGGCCTCACCATGGTCGACCAAAGAAGTTGAGTGCACATGCTCAGCATCATATCCAGAGATTGTCTTTAGGAAAGAGACGTATGAGTGCTGCCAGCATTGCTGCAGAGGTTGAAGGGGGGGGGGGGGTCAGCCTGTCAGTGCTCAGACCATACGCCGCACAATACATCAAATTGGTCTGCATGGCTGTCATCCCAGAAGGAACCCTCTTCTAAAGATGATGCACAAGAAAGCCTGCAAACTTTTTGCTGAAGGCAAGCAGACTAAGGACATGGATTACTGGAACCATGTCCTGTGGTCTGATGAGACCAAGATAAATTTATTTGGTTTAGATGGTGTCAAGCATGTGTGGTGGAAACCAGGTGAGGAGTACAAAGACAAGTGTCTTGCCTACAGTCAAGCATGGTGGTGGGAGTGTCATGGTCTGGGGCTGCATAAGTGCTGCCGGCACTGGGGAGCTAAAGTTCATTGAGGGAACCATGAATGCCAACATGTACTGTGACTTATTGAAGCAGAACATGATCCCCTCTCTTCGGAGATTGGGCCACAGGGCAGCATTCCAACATAATGACCCCAAACACACCTCCTCTGCCTTGCTAAAAAAGCAGAGGGTAAAGATGATGGCCTAGCCAAGCATGACTCCAGACCTAAACCCTATTGAGCATCTGTGGGGCATCCTCAAATGGAAGGTGGAGGAGCGCAAGGTCTCTAACATCTACCAGCTCCATGATGTCGTCATGGAGGAGTGGAAGTGAACTCCATGCCCTCTAAGAAGATTAAGGAATTGCTGGAAAATAATGATGGTCACACAAAATATTGACACTTTGGACATTTTCACTTAGGGGTGTACTCACTTTTGTTGCCAGCGGTTTAGACATTAATGGCTGTGTGTTGGGTTATTTTGAGGAGACAGCAAATTTACACTGTTATACAAGCTGTACACTCACTACTTTACATTGTAGCAAAGTGTCATTTCTTCAGTGTTGTCACATGAAAAGATATAATAAAATATTTACAAAAATGTGAGGGGTGTACTCACTTTTGTGAGATACTGTATATATAATTTTTCCTTTTTTTTTGCCTTTAGTACCACTTTAAATTTAAAGTGAGCAGATGAATCAGGAACAAACAGACATACAATTAACAATTACACGGCGATGACACCCAAATCTGTCTACTCCTCACCTCACTCCCTCAGTCTCCTCTCGCATCACTAACTTACTAACAGACATATCAGCATGGATGTCACACCACTTCCTTAAAATAAATCTCTCTAAAACTGAGCTATTAATATCCCCCCCGCCCGTGCCCCCTTCCATGACTTTTCCATCAAAATCAACAATGCAACTATCAGCCCCTCCCCTCACGCCAGGGTACTAGGTGTAATCCTAGACTCTGACTTGTCATTTCAGCCTCAAGTCCAATCATTGTCAAAAGTTTGTAGAATTCACCTCCGTAACATCTCTAAAATTCGCCCCTTTTTAACAAATGAAACCACCAAGCTCCTCATTCACTCCCTTGTTATCTCTCGCCTTGACTATTGCAACTCCCTTCTCATTGACCCACCTCTCCATAGGCTATCCCCTCTTCGGTCTATCATGAATGCTGCTGCCAGACTTATCCACCTTACCAACTGCTCAGTGTCTGCCAACCCTCTCCTCCAATCCCTACACTGGCTCCCAATCACCCAGCGAATAAAATTCAAAATACTAACCACAACATACAAAGCCATTCACAACTCTGCCCTGAGCTACATCACTAATCTTGTCTCCAAATATCACCCAAATCGTCCTCTCCGCTCTTCTCAGGACCTCCCACTCTCAAGCTCTCTCATCTCCTCCTCCCATGCTCGTCTCCAGGATTTCTCCAGAGCCCCTCACATCCTCTGGAACTCGCTACCTCCACCTGTTCGGCTATCCCCTACTCTTGCTACTTTCAGGCAATCCCTGAAAACTCATCTCTTCAGGAAAGCCTATCACGTTTCCAACAAATCTTTTACCACTTCCATCCGCTCATTCCCCACATTTACAACCTTTTGTACCACCTGCCCCACCCTATTAGATTGTAAGCTCTTCTGAGCAGGGCCCTCTTAATGCTCTAGTATTTTATTGTATTATAACTGTATTGTCTCCCTTTTTATATTGTAAATCACTGCATAAGCTGTTGGCACTATATAAATCCTGTATAATAATAATAAAAACGAGAAAAGGCAAATTTAGCATATTAGCTATACTTTCTTTTAAGTTGATACACAACATTTATCTGGGATTTTTTTATAGGGAAAGGTCAGGCTAACTTTTAGCTGCAGCCCAAATGTAAAACGAACAGTATAGTAGCTCTTGTCGTTTTTATCAGCGGTCGGCAAGCCCAAGTTTGCACAACCCTCAGTCAGGTACAATATTGGTTTTGCCAAGCCCAGTATGTTATATAATTGTATTGCAATAAAAATACCACACAACATTAATGATTAATTTTTATGTTAATGATCAGATGCAGTAGTCAGGACTTTACAGTGTCTCGGTAACATAAATGGGCGTGTCACACTTCACTGAACCCTCTGAACCTTTTTAATGAGCTACCTTGTAGATATTTACCTAATAATCCACACAATAATCCAGAAATGGCCATGCACAAAGTACAATATATCAGATCAGGAATGTTTTGTTTAACCAATTTATGAAATGAAATTAGTTGTTATATATAGGTTATTACATTTTGAATTGTCTTTATTAAAACTGAACTCCAGCCAGTGTGTACTTAAAAGTGGGGTATGCCTGTACTTGTAGGCAGTAAGGCTCAGGATTTAGGCCTCATGCACACAGACGTATAGCAGATCCTGTGTGCTAAAGTGTAAAATCCCAGACGTTTACCTGCACATGCCTCATACAGCCACCAATAAAAGTGAATGACTGTACGCAGCCATGCTGGGGTAAATGTCAATTGCTTCTGCACATACAGAAACACCGTCCGTGCATGTGTGGGTCAACGCCGATGCAGAAACAATTGGCGTTTATCTGAATATTGCTACCCAGAGCCATTAACTTGTATGGGTGGCTGTACGAAGCAGAGGCTGCATCTGGGGATTCTATACTTTAGCACACAGGTGCTGCTACATATCCATGTGAATCAGGCCTTAAGTGCAAGGCCTCTTTCTGAAAGTTCAAACTCACTCTTGTTGCCGGGGAGCAATTTTCTCCAGCCTACTGGATGTATCATAAGCAATTTCATTTATTGGTCTATGGCTGCAGAAACCGCTTGCATTGAAGGGTCTGAAGGTTCATACAGGAGGGTGAATATGAGAAATGAAAAAATGCCTTACAAATGTTTTGTTCAGCTTTTCTGTATCTAATATGCATTTCCATGTGTTTGCATTTTTACCTTTTTATAGATCATTCCAATAAGAGATGTTTTACATTTCACTGCAGTCAGCATGTTGTAACGTTGGTATAGTTGTAGGATTATAGTTTGCAGAATTGTGACTATGAGAAGAGACACAGCAAACATATAGCCAGTCCTGGGATCCCCCGTCTGCTGCTCGCAGAAAGTTATCATCTGCCTGCAAGAGAAAAGACAATAAAATACTTAGCTGGTTGTGGACTCCAGGCAGAGGGTGATGGAGGGGCCTGGGCAATGCATGGAAGAGTGGGGCTTCTGGGCAATAAAAGGAAGAGTGGGGCTCCTGGGACACAGCAAGGAAGAGTGGGGCTTATGGAGCTCCTGGGCAAAGCAAAGAAAAGTGGGGCTCCCAGGACACAGCAAGGGAGAGTGGGGCTCCCAGGACACAGCAAGGGAGAGTGGGGCTCCCGGGACACAGCAAGGGAGAGTGGGGCTTCCGGGACACAGCAAGGGAGAGTGGGGCTCCAGGGACACAGCAAGGGAGATTAGGGCTCCCGGGACACAGCAAGGGAGAGTGGGGCTCCCAGGACACAGCAAGGGAGAGTGGGGCTCCAGGGACACAGCAAGGGAGAGTGGGGCTTCCAGGACACAGCAAGGGAGAGTGGGACTCCAGGGACACAGCAAGGGAGAGTGGGACTCCAGGGACACAGCAAGGGAGAGTGGGACTCCTGGGACACAGCAAGGGAGAGTGGGGCTCCCGGGACACAGCAAGGGAGAGTGGGGCTCCCGGGACACAGCAAGGGAGAGTGGGGCTCCCGAGACACAGCAAGGGAGAGTGGGGCTCCCGGGACACAGCAAGGGAGAGTGGGGCTCCCGGGACACAGCAAGGAAGAGTGGGGCTCCCGGGACACAGCAAGGAAGAGTGAGGCTCCCGGGACACAGCAAGGAAGAGTGGGGCTCCCGGGACACAGCAAGGAAGAGTGGGGCTCCCGGGACACAGCAAGGGAGAGTGGGGCTCCCGAGACACAGCAAGGGAGAGTGGGGCTCCCGGGACACAGCAAGGAAGAGTGGGGCTCCCGGGACACAGCAAGGAAGAGTAGGGCTCCCGGGACACAGCAAGGGAGAGTGGGGCTCCCGGGACACAACAAGGGAGAGTGGGGCTCCCAGGACACAGCAAGGAAGAGTGGGGCTCCCGGGACACAGCAAGGGAGAGTGGGGCTCCCGGGACACAGCAAGGAAGAGTAGGGCTCCCGGGACACAGCAAGGGAGAGTGGGGCTCCCGGGACACAACAAGGGAGAGTGGGGCTCCCAGGACACAGCAAGGAAGAGTGGGGCTCCCAGGACACAACAAGTTAGAGTGGGGCACCTGGGCAGTGCATACAAAAGGGGCTGCTGTGTAGGGGATTGCAAAGGCTTAATATTGGTATGAATTCAGTTACACTAGTTACATTAAAAAAAAATGATACACACACACACACTATATTCACTGCAGATTAATGTAATTGCTGCATGTGTTTTAAATTATAGGGAATAATTCACTATCTGTAAATGTTTGGTGAATGTAACATTGACTACTTTATAAATAAGCTCCAATATAAAGGATTTATACACACAGGCATCACCACTGTAGAAATCAACATCCCGTCTTTATTCTATAAAATATCTGTATTATATGATTTTTGTTGCCCCTATAGGTCTCAGGATAATTTTAGTTGGCTTTCACTGAAATGTTTTTTTTTCTGACATATCTCTGCTTAAAGGGATAGCGGCTAAACATCTAAACACAGTCCTTGAATTGGTTAATCACATAATAAGCCATACAGGTCAAAAAATGAGTCCGCCTTTCTTCCCCCCCAGGCTGAGTTACAGTTGACATATATAGAATTTTAATGAATACAATGAGTCAGCATTTCTTCCTCTCTGGGCCAAAGTTGATCCAGTGATCGACTTGGGTAAAACCACTGTGTCAGATTTTTGACATGCGATTACTGTCAGATTTTTGGCATAGCAGACGGTCCCTGCTGAACCAGCTGAATTTGGATTCATGTATAGCCGGCCTAACTTGTGGCCGAGAGGAAGAAATGGAAATGCTGACTCATTTTATTCATTAAAATTCTTTAGGTCAGCTGTAACTCAGCCTGGGGGGGGGGGGGGGGGGAGAAAGGCTGACTCATGTTTCGACCTGTATGGCTTATTGTGTGATTAGCCAGTTCAAGGACTGTGTTTAGCCACTATCCCCTTAAGCAGAGATATGTCAGAAAAAAAAAAAAAAACATTTCAGTGAAAGCCAACTAAAATTATCCTGAGACCTATAGAGGCAACAACAATCATATAATAAAGATATTTATAGAATAAAGATGGGGTGCTAATATCTACAGGGGTGATGCCTGTGTGTATAAATCCTGTATACTGGAGCTTATTTATAAAGCAGTCAATGTTACATTCACCAAACATTTACAGATAGTGAATCATTCCCTGTAATTTAAAACACATGCAGCAATTAAATGAATCTGCAGTGAATATTTGTTGAATGTCACATTTACTGATTTTTCTAAATATATCCCCAGGACTTTTTCCCAATGCAGTGTTTAAAAGCAGACCTTCATTCATTTTTTAATCTTTCCATTTATTAAATCTTCTGCCCTTGTTGTTTTAACTTTGGATGGTAAAACATTTTTCTGCCAGTAAATCCCTTCTACAGCCCACTTCCTGTTTCTTGACCGGTCATTAGCCTAGGCTTGTGACATCATGCACAGCTCTCTCTCTCACTCTTGTGAGAGTTTGCCAGGAAGGGAGGGGGGATGAGTCATAAGAGGGCCAATGAGAGCTGCAGGGCTGCAGAGCTGGAGGTGTGCCTCTGTGTGTAAATCCAGGAAGTGTACAGGCAGCAGCTTCAGCTGCCCACAGTTAAAATGGATGCAGCCAGACTCAATTGAGGGAGATTTCTGCAGCATATTTGGCAAGTACAGAATCACAGTATATATATAAAATAATATGCAAAGTGGTTGGAGGGAAGCTTCAGAATGGCAAAGATGTTTTTATTACAAATTATGTGAGCAGACTGCAGTTCCAAGTTGACCATACATGGATCGAAATTTGTCCAGTTCAGCAGGGACTGGTCGAATTTTAATTCATATATGGCCACTGATCTACCAATCAACTTCTTTTCAACCACCCCGTCAGATATTATCTGCTTGATCAGCATTGCAGGCTATAGTTTCCCTGCTATCAGAATACAATGATACAGTGGAGAGGATTCCCCCATCCACCTCGAATGTGTGGATGGGGGAATTGGGTCAGTTTTTTACATTCAACCTGCTGGTTGAATGAAAAAACCTGACTATGGGCTGCCTTAGTTTGCACTGGAGACAAATGCCACAATGCAGGTTAGCTTTTGGGAGAAAGGGACAAAGTGATGTCACCATATAACATAAAGTGCCTGAACAAGCTGGATTACCAGATATTTTTTAAATATACAATACGCTGTAGAATTAAACACTTTGGGCTCATGCACATGCAAAACTTCCTCGTTCAGGAAATACATCATAATCACATGCATAGGGAAATGCAGATGCTGGCTCTCTGGGTGTTGGAAACGCCAGAATTTTACGTTAAAGGACAATTGCGCCTGTATACATCCATGTACATGAGTCCTTTGAAAATCACCTTTAAAATGACAATAACATGTTAAAAATTATATGAGATTTTTCTGAGTGGGTTTTAGTGGCATCACCAGGGTTGGTGTCCCCCGGTGCCGTAAAACATGGTGTCACCCCCCCCACCAACTATAGACCCCCCTCCCTCAGTACACCCCCCCCTCTCCACTGTGTATAGACCCCCACCCCTTAGTACAGACCCCCTTTCCACTAAGTATAGACCCCCTCCTCCCTCAGTACAGACCTCCCTCTCTACTAAGTATAGACCCACCTCCCTCAGTACAGACCCCCTTCTTCAGTACAGACCCCCCTCCCTCATTACACACCCCCCTCCGCCAGTACAGACCCCCCTTCCACTAAGTATAGATCCCCTCCCTCAGTGCAGACCTCCCTCTCTACTAAGTATAGACCCACCTCCCTCAGCACAGACCCCCCTCCCTCATTACACACCCCCCTCCGCCAGTACAGACCCCCTTCCCTCATTACACACCCCCCTCCACCAGTACAGACCCCCCCTCCTCTAAGTATAGACCCCCTCCCTCAGTACAGACCTCCCATCCACCAAGTATAGTCCCCCCCTGTAGTACAGACCCCCCTCCCTCAGTACAGACCCCCCTCCACTAAGTATAGACCCCCCTCCTTCAGTACAGGCCTCCCCTCCACCGAGTCTAGTCCCCCCTCCCTCAGTACAGAACCCCCCTCCACTAAGTATAGTCCCCCCTACCTCAGTACAGAACCCCCCCTCCACCAAGTATAGACCCCCCCTCCCCCAGTACAGACCCCCCTGCATCACTATAGACCCCCCCTCAGTGCAGACCCCCTTCTCCACTTGTGCTAGTGGGGAGGTCAGATACCTGCTGGGGGGCGCTTTGGGAGGGGAGAGGGCTTGTGCTCTTGTGGGAGGTTGGATTTCAAATCCAACCCCCATTTCTAGCATAGGTCCTCTCCCCTCCCAAAGTGCCCCCCCAGCACATATCCTCTTAACCCCCCCCCCCCACAATCACACCTCCATCTTCTTTTAACTTGAACCCCTTCCTGGTCACTGTCCCCATCTTCTGTCCATCTACATTATAATAAACAGTACAGACCTCAGATGAGCGTGGGACATCCTGTAAACAGCCGAGGAGGGGGAGGCAGCTTCAGTCCGCTCTGCTGGGTGAGACAGCGAGACAGCCGGTGAGAGACAAAGATCAGTGCTGCGGTGTTAGTGGTTCAGCTGCCGACAGGTGTCACCCAGGTGCGGTCCGCACCCCCATAATGACACTACTGGTGGGTTTCAATATACTTTAATATACTTTTTTTTTCTGCACTGAGCAGTGTGTCTGTTGGGCTGCATAGTTGTATTTAGATACCCAGTGCAACTACTATAACAAGTATAACATTTCTGTAATTTAAGCTGCACTTTAAAACAAGCCAATAACTGGATTAAGATAATTGGGGTAAAAAAATCAACTTCATTTTATGAGCTCCATCTCACTCACTTTAAAATCTGAGGGCTGGTAAAGGCCAAGAGATCTGCCACTACTTTCATCAGAGCCACATAGATCAGAGAAAATCTGAAGGTGCTCCATAATGCTCTCAGTAATGACGGCTTTCTGGAACGGGAATCCTGGGAAAATAGGACAATGTAGACACTAATTCAGTTACTAAGAACTGCATATTGGAATAAAGTGAGAGAAAACATCTTAAAAAAATAAATACAAATATTAAATGTATTTTTAATAAACAAATATTCATATTTTACAAACATGCACAATAGTTTTCATTCTTGGACAATATGTTTTACCCATGCATTTTATGCTGATGTGATCATTTACATATTTAAAAAAGAACTATAACAAATAATGGGAGAGAAGAGATTCTTCGATTCTTCTTGGTACATACAGTAATTTTGCACACTAGTAATTGTGTTTTTAAAGGAACTCAGCAGGTAGGCTGTTCCAAAAATCTTGGAGAACTAACCACAGATCTTCTGTGTATGTAGGCTGCCTCACATCCTTCTGTCTCTTCATGTAATCCCAGACAGACTCGATGATGTTGAGATCAGGGCTCTGTGAGGACCAAACCATCACTTCCAGGACTCGTTCTTTTTTTTTTACACTGAATATAGTTCTTAATGATATTGGCTGCAAGTTTAGGGTTGTTGTCCTGCTGGAGAATTAATTTGGGGCCAATCACACACCTCCCTGATGGTATGAAAAGATGGATAAATATCTGCCTGTATTTCTCAGCATTGAGGACACCATTGATCCTGACCAAATCTCCAACACCATTTGTAGAAATGCAGCCCCAAACTTACAAGGACCTTTCATCATGCTTCACTGTTGCCTGTAGACACTCATTATTGTACCGCTCTCTATCACTTCATGAACAAACTGCCTCCTGCTACAGCCATACTCGTATATTTCAAAATTTGGGCTCATCGTGGGCTGCCTTTTTTCTGCACCCAATTCCTATGTTATCATGCATAGGACATTAAAACAAGCCTAAGCGGCCCAACTATGTATGAAAACATAGGAACTGGGGTGCAAAAAAATGCAGCAGGTGCTCTGGACTGTGGAGTTAAAATCTGAAATATTTGTCTGTAGCAGGAGGCATTAAATAATTTACTTGTTCTGTCATGCTTATATAGTGGCTTCCCTTGCTCCAGTTTTATACTTACCTGTTCCAAATCCATTGAGATATCAAGCGCACATGCATCAAGTAGGAGGGTGTTACGGGGGGGGGGGTCAGATGCTGAACCTTTACCAGAGCGTGCCTTCTCAAGGTGTAAGAACTGTGTCATTGGGGAAAACACAGAAAACAGAATGGTCACAAGACCACTACCCTGCAGATGATTGATTTGTCCTCTGCAGTGGGTTTCAGTCGGCCCTCTTTGGGAAGCCTGTACCTATTAAAGATATAGGATTCCCATATTCCTGTAAGATATGTTGGCCATTTTGACAGAGCTATTTTATAACTATATATACACAAATTGCATAACTAGTTCCAAATCTCATGAATGAGGACAGATAATATGTTCCTTATTAACCAGTAACTAGCTGTACTGGGAGGACAGAGCTGCAGTGCAGTTATTATGTCTTCTATATGGCCTATGTTAATTATTATATGCAGAATTCCTTTTTTTACCTTCTTGCCTTGTGGCACTATTTCTTTCCTCCAATTTTTTTCTATTGCAGGGTAAATAACATATGACGAATCGGCTTCATTCAGCTCAATCAAATCTTCTCTTTCCAGTGGTTTCTTATAACCAAGTGTTATTATCCTATTAAAATAGAAATAATTAGGATATTATTATTACTTGGAGAGCCACCTACACATTTAAGAAGACAGATTAACGTGCATAGTGCAGTAATAGATATCAACTAGTTAAACTATTATATTTGAATCAAAGGGTCAGTTTGCCAGTTAGGACAATTAAAAAGGGGAATTATAATAGTTTTCCTATTTTTTTTTTAAGTCTATAAATCTATAAGGTGATGTTTTAGATTTCTTTTTATGAATTTGTATGATGTGTTATTTTACAAATCAGTACTGAGTGTATGCATGCCGATGTGTTTGCAAAGCATGCTGGGCTTTCTTATTACAAAGCCCAGCAATACCTTAAGGCTGGGTTCAGACTATTGCGAATTGGATGCACGTTTCTCAGCATCCAATTCGCATAGCAGGAGATTGTGACTGGCTCTCTATGGAGCCGGTTCACACATCTCCGCAGCGGCTCTGGTGGGAATAGTACAGGAGTCCTGTGCGTCTTTTGGTCCATTTCAGGTCCGACTTCAGCCCAAAATTTGGGCTGAAGTCGGACCTGAAACGGTGAATGGAGACACACCGGACTCCTGCTGTGAGCCGCTGCATTCTCCAATGTGAACCCAGCCTTAGGCTCTTAAGACTTACATTGATGGATCGAAATTTGGTCAGTTCAGCAAGGACCGGTCAAATTTCAATCCATCTATGGGCAGGCTGGTTGTACAGAAGTCAATCTACCGTTTGACCAGCCTGTTGGAAGATTTTCGCTCGGTCGTTGCCGCCAGCTATAGCCAGTGGTGCTGATTAGTGTATTCTGACAGCAGGGAGCTCTCCACACTGTCAGAATACAATAGCTCCATGGGATGGAATCGATTCTTTCATTAAATTCTTTCATATGAACGAAAGAAAATGAATCATGTATGGCCTACCTTAGACTTTTTACTAAATTTACTAGATCTACTAGAAACCAATCAGCTTCCAGTTTTTTTTGGTCAAAGCTTAATTGAACAAGCTGAAGTCAGAAGCTGATTGGTTACCATGCACAGCTGCACCAGATTTTGCACTCTCCAGTTTTAGTAAATCAACCTCACTGCGATAATCCACTAGATATAATGTTGTCCTCCTTGAGACACTGAGTTCTTTATCTAGCACTACTGTTGCTCTCGGAGACTTGCATGCCACCTGCTGACTGCAGATAGTAAATATTTATTTGCTATATTTCATGTTTACTGATTAAAGATAAATGTAAAAAAAAAATCTGTATTACTGAACATCTTAAATAGAGAAAAAAAATATATTAAAAAAAAAAAAAACACTTTGCTGATTCTCTTAAAAGTCCAGTAGGATTTTTCGTGTAGGAAATAGGAAAAATTTTTTTTTTTTATTCCTGGATTTCTCCCAATGCAGCATTCACAAAAATGATGCAGTGCCAGATATTTTCTCCAAAATATAGTCAAACCCCTCAGACTTTCTGTAATGCAGTGGGCTGGTTAAGCCTAAACGCAAAGCTCTGTTTCAGTTTAGTTGTGTTCCCTTCAATGTTACACAACAACAGAGGCAGGAAAAATAGATTCTGTTTGTGTAAATCATTAAAATAACATTGAGATAAGCCAGTCGGATGGCATTAGGAATTAGCGGTAGACACTCACACAATAAGAGAACAGATGTCATTCGGGACATACAAGGTATTAGTTGGGACCTGGGGGTAAATGAGGAGGAGGCTTATTTTTTATTTGATTTACTTTACTTAGAAAATAAATAAATAAATAAATAAAATAAAAAATTGACTTTTTTTTAGATTTTTCTATTCTTATCTGTTCTCTGTAGCAACATATTACTTTAAATATTTGTCTAGTGCTTACTGTCATCAACAACCTACAGATGACACTATTCAGCTGCAGGAGCCCATATATCCCCAACATGTCACAGATGAGGGCACATGATTTTCCATGTAACCACAATGCAGAGACTCACTCCTTTTTATGTGCGTCATCCCTTTCCACTCTCTAAAAAAGCGGTCTTCAGTGGATGCTTTTCAGTGGCATTTGACAAGCAGTGAAGGGGCAATATGTTGCTTCCTCACTGCCTGTTTAAGCTGTGGAAATGCTAACCCACCACAGTTGCAGGGCTGCTGCAATGTGGCTCTATTCACAGAATACGACATACAGTTTAATGTTTGCTGAGCTGCTGCGTGTCTTTGTTTAGCTGGTTAGTCAGGGGGAGGTAAAACCGTGGATCAAACTCCTGCTTTTATGACCCCCTGGCTACCCACCTAAAGAAGGGCATGAAGCCATTCAGGGCTGTACACATGCTGCGGGCACGATGTGTGCACGGTAAAAAATTAAACAGCATGGTGTATTTCTCGGGCAGAACAGTCATCAAAAGTGACCCATTTAAAGGTGTATGGAGCCGCATTGCAATAGCATGTACAGTTGGGAGTGCGGTGATGCGGCATTTACAGAGTTAAAATAGGAGGTGACCTATTGCCTCCTTAAAGTCTGTCAAACGCCACTTTTTCTTTATTTATTTTCAGTATTTAACAACTACCTGTACGTGATTTGGTGCACGTGGTTTAGGGGGCATGCGCGCACCACTTCCGCTGTGACTGGACACAGCGGGAGCCAATCAGCAGGTCCGGCGGCTGTGATGGCCGCTGCAATCCACCGTTTGTTAACAGGGGAGATGGATGATCTGTCAGGGACGAAAAGTGAGAGATCGCGTTTGAGCTAAGCTGAATCACCATCTCTCTTTTCCACCAGTGACTCCACTCCCCCCACAGTTAGAAACACCTCCCAGGGAACACATATAACTCCTTGATCGCCCCTAGTGTTAACTCCTTCCCTGCCAATGTCATTTATACAGGGACCAGTGCAGCTTTTTAGCACTGATCACTGTATTGGTGTCACTGGTCCCTAAAGTGTCACTTAGTGTCAGATTTGTCCGCCGCAATGTCGCAACCCCGCTAAACATCGCAGATCTACCAGTAAAAAAATTAAAAATAAATAAAAGTCCTTAAATCTATCCTGTAGTTTGTAGACGCTATAACTTTTGCGCAAACCAATCAATATATGCTTATTGGGATTTTTTTTAATCAAACATAAGTAGCTGAATACAAATTGGCCTAAATTGATGAAGATCTGTGGGTCTCCACTGTGAGTGATATGATGCAGATGGAGGAGATGCTGGCAATGCATAATGACTCCTTTGAGAAGTTCAAAGCTTTGTGGTATGTCTGGATTGATTTTTCCACTTCCAACGCCCTTAAAGCTCTTTTATAAAATATAAATTATGAAGGTTCTCCTTTTTTCTTTTTTTCCTTTTTTTCCTGCCCCCTACCACAAATGTGTACCTGCATGGCCACGAGAGATGCTCAAGACTCCTTTCTCTCCTTCTCTCTAGTCTTCCCCCAGACTCATTCGGGGACGCTCATCTCTTCCTTTATTTCCCTACCTCTTCTTCTTTACTCCCTGCTAATTTACTAACACATGACTACCATTCACTTTCGACCCTCTTATCTGACAAGCCTACATACATTGCTTCCATCTATGCTTGTTTATAGTTTTTAATTATACGACCGCATATCCTAGCCCTAACCAGTTTCGGGGTCAACATATCTATGTCATAACTCTGAACTGCGAGTGTACACCTTGTAATGTTTACCATTTTTTTCATGTGAAATAAAATTATATATTTACCTCTAAATTGATGAAGAAATTTGTTTTTTTACATTTTTGGGGGGGTATGTATTATAGCAGAAAGTAAAAAATATTGCTTTTTTTTTTTTCTAAAAATTGACAGTCTTTTTTTGTTTATAGCGCAAAAAATAAAAACCGCAGAGGTGATCAGATACCACCAAAAGAAAGCGCTGTGGGAAAAAAAGGAGCTCAGTTTTATTTGGGTACAGCACCGCATGACCGCGCAATTGTCAGCTAAAGCGACGCAGTGCTGTATCGCAAAAAAATGGCCTGGTCAGGAAATGGGTAAAGCCTTCCAGGGCTGAAGTGGTTAATAGAGGTTGTACTAAAATGTATGAATAAATATTATAAAACTTTAGAGGATAATCAGAAAAAAATATATGCAAAGTAAAAATGGCATGACAGGAAAGGATATTTACATCTCCTTTAATTCCTATTTTAGTAATCCTAAAAAGAAAACTGTCAGCTGTCAGCATGGTTTCCCTAATAGGCACATTGTAGAAACTTGCTGTGCACCTGCACTCCACCACTGTCAGTGATCTTTTAAGACTGAGAACTTTTCTTTAATAAGGTTGACAATGTAACTTTTTTTTTTTTTTTTTTTTTTTTTTTTTGCTGTACTAGAAGAATGAGTTTTATAGGACTGAGCATGATGAACACACATTGTTTCAAAAAATGTTGATCAATGTAGCCCAAAGTATCACTTTCGTGATGAAGAATATCCATACCTGCTGTACCAGGAATATGTCACCCTGCTGAGAAATGATACTTTGTTTTCCGGATTTTCATTCTGTACAGAAAAGTAGAAAAGTTCAAGTCAGTATAAGCGATAATTCTTTTGTTTTTTAATTGTTAATGTTGCTACACTGCATACAAAAGTCAAACCTAACACTGATCTTAAAATAAAACTAGTTGGTGCAGTTTGTGCCGATCTTTAACCAAGCCTGCCCATTATGCCTTGTACACACGAGCCGACTTTCCAGCAGACTTGGTCCGACGGTCTTTCTGCCGGACTTTCCACCAGACTACCTGAACGGACGGACTTGCCTACACACGACCGGACTTTCCGGCAGGCTAGGTCCGCCCGTCTTTCCGACGGACTTTCGCCAGAGTTACGGTGGACTTTCAGAATGAACAGACTTGACCACACACGGACAAGTCTGTTCATTTTGAACGTGACTCGGGTACGACGGGACTAAAAAAGGAAGTGAATCTCGCCGCTTTTATCGGCAAGATTGACATCTTGCGAGCCCCGTCGCGGAGCATACCAGGCCCTTAAGTCTGGTATTTTAAAGGACACCCCTACGCCGAAAAAACGGCGCGGGGTCCCCCCTTGAATCCATACCAGACCCTGATCCGAGCACGCAGCCCGGCCGGTCAGGAAAGGGAGTGGGGATGAGCGAGCGCCCCCCCCGAACCGTACCAGGCCGCATGCCCTCAACATGGGGGGTGGGTGCTTTGGAGGAGGGGGCGCCCTGCGGGGCCCCCCCACCACAAAGCACCTTGTCCCCATGTTGATGAGGACAAGGGCCTCTTCCCGACAACCCTGGCCGTTGGTTGTCGGGGTCTGCGGGCGGGGGTCTTATCAGAATCCGGGAGCCCCCTTTAATAAAAGTGCCCCCAGATCACCCCCCCACCCTATGTGAATGAGTATGGGGTCTCCAGGAGGGGGTTTTGTTCCGACTTCGTGGGTCCCTCCGGTTCCTCTTCTCCCGGCGTCCAGTTGGTTCTTCTCCGCTCTCTCTGGCCTCTTCTCCCGGTGTTCCAGGTCTTCTGCCGGCTCCTCCGCTATCTTCATGCCGCTCTTTTGCCAGCGGAGGTCCGGACTTCTGGCTTCTTGGCTTCTGGGCTTCTTCTCTTTTTCTCTTCTTCTGATGTTGACACGAATGTCTCTCAGGCTGGAATGCTCTCTGAGCGCTCCGATGTGACTTATATAGGTGGAGACCCCGCCCTCTTATGCCATCACAGTCCGTGGGCATGCTGGGACTGTGACGTTTTAGGGGGCGTGGTCAACATCACCCGGTGACCACGCCCCCCTAAAACGTCACAGTCCCAGCATGCCCAGGGACTGTAATGGCATAAGGGGGCGGGGTCTCCGCCTATATAAGTCACATCGGAGCGCCCAGAGCGCATTGCAGCCTGAGGGACCATCGTGTCAACATCGGAAGAAGAGAGGAAGCCCAGAAGCCAAGAAGCCAGAAGTCCGGGCCTCCGCTGGCAAAAGAGCGGCATGAAGATAGCGGAGGAGCCGGCAGAAGAACTGGAACACCGGGAGAAGAGGCCAGAGAGAGCGGAGAAGAACCGAGCGGACGCCGGGAGAAGAGGAACCGGAAGGGACCGCCAAAGTCGGAAGAAGACCCCCGAAGCCGGAAGAAGACCCCCCCCAGAGCTGTCTAATAACTAATAATAATCTAATAATTACTTTAAAAACCTGTGTAGTGTGTTTCATTATTGACACTTTTTCCCTAACCATGTACCCCATACTCATTCACATAGGGTGGGGGGGCCGGGATCTGGGGGCCCTCTTATTAAAGGGGGCTCCCGGATTCCAATAAGACCCCCGCCCGCAGACCCCGACAACCAACGGCCAGGGTTGTCGGGAAGAGGCCCTTGTCCTCATCAACATGGGGACAAGGTGCTGTGTGGTGGTGGGGGCCCCGCAGGGCGCCCCCTCCCCCAAAGCACCCACCCCCCATGTTGAGGGCATGCGGCCTGGTATGATTCAAGGGGGGGAGGGGCGCTCGCTCGTCCCCACCCCCTTTCCTGACCGGCTGGGCTGCGTGCTCGGATCGGGGTCTGGTATGGATTCTAGGGGGGGACCCCATGCCGTTTTTTTCGGCGTAGGGGGTTCCCTTTAAAATCCATACCAGACTTAAGGGCCTGGTATTCCCCGCGCTTGCCGCAATAGGAAAATGTACCCTGCCCTTGCGTCGAATCGGGTCCGTCGGACCAGCATACAGATGATTGAGACGAACGGGCTTTCCGTCAGGAACTTTGTCCGGCGGACTAAGATTTTAAACATGTTTCAAATCTAGGTACGGCGGACTTTTGGGGAAAAAAGTCTGCCGGAGCCTACACACGATCGGATTGTGCGGCGGACTCTGGCCCGCCGGACCAAGTATGCCGGAAAGTCCGCTCGTGTGTATGCGGCATTAGTTTTTTTTTGGGAATCTCAGAACTTCAGAAATCTGGGGCACAGCAACCAGAACTGTCATGGTCAAACTGTGGTCTGTCCATTCCCAAACAATGGGACTCCCAGCTGGCCACAAAGTGTGATGAATTACCTTAAAGGGGTTGTAAACCCTCACGGTTTTACATTCTATGCATTAAGGTGAAAAACCTTCTGTGGTGCAGCAGTCCCTCAGAGCCCCCTTTGTACTTACCTTAACCCGATCGTTCCAGTGACAGGGACGAGGACAGCAACTGTCAGTGCTGGGTCTGGGCAGTGTGAGAAAGAATTGTACAGACACTCTTGGCTAACAACTGCAGCCAGCAATCCTACCTGGGAGCCACAGTCTGGGCTGAATAATGTGGCCAAATTTCAGGCAGTCTGAAACACTGGGGTTCAAAACCTGGACTGTCTGGGTCAGGTGGCAACCCTAGGCACACCTACTACAAGACATGTCTATAATGAGGTATGATCCCCATATCAAAATTCAAGCGTTGGTCAAAGTCAGCCAGGAGCTTGGCCCAGGGGCATACGTACAGGGGTCACCATTGCAACCTGGCCCCCAGCTCCAGGGATCAGTGTGGCCCCCCTGTACACCTGGATAGGAGGGCAGCGGAGGCAGCGGCATGTAGAGGAACCAATCCCTCCTGCAGCCGCTGAACCCTCCTCTCCCTCTTGCAGGCATTTAGCGGCTGCAGGAGGGAAATGGGGGGCTTTGGATCCTCCACATGCTGCTCCTGCCACCTCCTTATGCCTGTCCTTCTACCCCTGGGCTCATGTGTCCTTCTTTGGGGGATGCTGTCAGGATGGAGTCCGGGGAAGGAGCCGGTAAATGTGTCATTTACCAGCCCCTTCTTTGTTTTAATGAATAGAGCCAGTGATCGGTACCGTTGATTTTTTTGTTTGTTTTGTTTTTGTTTTTTAATTCATTCATAGCTGGGGCTTAGTAAACTCTGTACAGCTATACTCTGTGAACTATTCCTATTCATTCTGTGCAACTGAGGCTGCAGAGAAAGGGACTGATGAATCCGTCCTCAGTCCTATTCTCTTTTTTAAAAGCGAGACATCAGGGGTCGGTTTAGACTCCTGATATTTCACCAAAACCCCCCAATGGGGGGTCCTAAAAACCATGGAAAAAATTTTAAAAAATTAATTAATTAAATGGTAAAAACAAAAATAGAAAATCTACTAACACCAGTGGTGGGACTACCAGGGTTGCATTTGTGACTGGGCTCTGGGGTTGCACCACCATGGAGAAACCCCAATACAGCAGGAAGGTGGCCCACTGCGGGACTGCAATAAAGGGTCCCACGATGGTAGTAAAGGGCCCCAGAACCAGTGGGAAGGGCCCCATTCGGGGGTGCCCTTTATGATTTCTTGCACTGGGGCCCTGTAGTTTCTAATTAAGCTTCTGGCTTGGCCTACAGCAAAGTGCGAGACCCAAGGTTCCCAGTTTTTTTTTTTATTATGGTGCCTTGGAGTCACTGTTAGCTTTTCAGTAAAGTGACACTACAATCTACTTTAAAAAATACTCTATTCAAGTATGTATTCTTAACTACAAAGAACCTTGTGTTGCTCTCAGCCTCCTCCAAATCTCCAAATTCTTTTTTTTGTGATCTGACATCCTGCTACATTCATCCTCCATGGTCCCGCTGTATGTAGGAACATAGCCACCCACTCTTGCTCGCTCCCTTGATGGACTATTGACTGTGGGATTTGTAGTGTGCATAGAGCAGTGAACATGCACCCCGACAAATGTTTTATATGCAAGGTTTGCTCCAAACCAACAGAATTGAGAGGAAAAAAAAAGCAGAGATTTGGGATCTCAGAGATGACGTTACAAGGAGGTGGAAAAACAGTAGAAAACTATTTCATATAAAATAGATGACATGATCATTGTAGTGAATTGTTTATTTTTGGAGAAGAAGGATATTGTTTAGGCTGCTTCTGTTTTTGTTACAAAAAGCAGAAGAAAAAATGCATGACCATTAGATCCTTTGGAACACTTCACACTGGTCAGTTGCAAGTCCGTTGCGCTTTTCAAAGTCCTGAAAGCTTCATTTTTGGTGTGGTAAAAAAAAAAAAAAAAAAAACACACCATAAACGCACCTCCCCATTGAAATGAATAAAAAATGCAGCAAAACGCGTCAATTTTTATTTTGACTAGAATATCCTTTTTTCACAGGTGCAAAATGCACTGGAAACTTAGCAAACACACATTTGCATTTTTACCGGAGCAGTGTGAAAGTAGCCTTAGTGTCGCTTTAGAGACCTGTGACATGGCTTTAACCTCATTTACCCAAGGGCCCATTCACACTAGAACATGATGCTGGAAACCCACGTTCTGTGCACATTTCCCGCACCGCATTCAAAGTGCACTGTTCATGGTAACTGCAGCGGGTGTCAGTGAAATGTTAATGACACCCCAAAGGCAGGTCGCAAAGCAGTGTGTTTGCTTGCATGGGGTCGCAGGGTACAGTACCTTGCAATCTGGTTGCCCTGCATTTCCAAAAGTATTGTATGCACTACTTTTGGTGCGATTGTAGCCCTTTCCAAAGTGAATGGTCTGAAATCGCACTGCACAGAATTGTACGTGAATCACACAGGAGCGATTCCTATTGTGAACCAGCCCTAAAGAAAGTTAGTCTGGCTTTTCTGTGTTTTGTAGCTGCCGGAACATGGGCCATAAGTGTTACTCTGACATACCCTCCAGTTTAAAAAGGAACTGTAGTCTGCTCACATAATTTGTAAAAAAAAAAAAAAAAAAAAAAAACAAAACACATATTTATTATTCTGAAGCTTCCCTCCAACCACTTTGCATATTATTTTATATATACTGTGATTCTGTACTTACTGAATATACTTCAGAAATCTCCCTCCACTGAGTCTGGCTGCATCCATTTTAACTGTGGGCAGCTGATGCTGCTGCCTGTTCACTTCCTGGATTTACAGAGACACACAGGAGGCACACCTCCAGCTCTGCAGCTCTCATTGGCCCTCTGACTCATCCCCCCCTCCCTTCCTGGCAAACTCTCTCTCTCTCTCTCTCTCTCTCTTGAGAGAGAGAGAGAGAGAGAGAGAGAGAGAGAGAGAGAGAGAGAGAGAGAGAGGGGCTGTACATGATGTCATAGGCCTAGGCTAATGACCAGACAAGAAACAGGAAGTGGGCTGTATAAGACCCCTTTCACACTGAGACATTTTTCAGGCGCTTTTATGCTAAAAATATCGCCTGTAAAGAATCAGAAAAATGGCTCCCCTGCAATCTCAGTGTAAAAGCCAGAGTGCTTTCACACTGGGGCGATGCGCTGGCAGGACGTTAAAAAAACTCCTGCAAGCAGCATCTTCGGAACGGTGAAGGAGTGGTGTATACACTGCTCCTAAACCGCCCCTGCACATTGAAATGAATGGTAGCGGCACTTTGTGGGTCTTTTTAACCCTATTTTGGCCGCTAGCAGAGGTCAAAAGTGCCCCGCTAGTGGCCGAAAACCTCCACAAAAACAACGGTAAAGCGCTGCTAAAAATAGCAGCACTTTACCGCCGACGCCTCGGTGTGAAAGCAGCCTAAGGGATTTACTGGCAGAAAAAAAATGTTTTACTATCCAAAGTTAAAACAACAAGGTCAGAAGATTTAATAGATGGAAAGATGAAAAATGACTGAAAGTCCGCTTTAAGGTTCAGTATTGCTTTATTAAGTGTCATGGGCAGATGGGTTTTTAATCTGTGGTGTAACAGTTTCCTTTTTTTTTCTACAAAACTTTATTGAAATATCATGTGTGACATTTTAATACCGTTCTTTCTGTTCACTGGAATTGTGATGGTTCTCATTGTAATTCCAGTGTAAATAGTTACCTGTGTAGCCCCAATGTATCTAGTGCGACCAAGACCTCAATTATTAGTAATCAGGGTAAAGTTAATGAGGTGGACATAAGGACAGCAATGTCCAGCCAGTAATCTGCTGTTATCAGACCTGTCTGACTAGCACATCTCTATCCAGGAACCAGATACCGGCAGATATAGGCAGCTATAGGTGGGTACTGCAAACAGGTTATATCACTACCTGATAGTCTCATCATTCAGAGGACAGGAAGCTGTGTTTCCAGGCTATTTCTGAAATGTATCCACCATGTACACCATTCTAAGTTACAAGACAACACAGGAGCAAACCATTTCTTTAAAGTGACACTAAAATGTATATGCCACTGTATAGTGTATAATAATGATGGAGGGCCACAATGTGAGGAGCCGATTTGACACATACTGTAACACTGCAGTTAATGCTAAAAGCACTCATTCCCTTGAAAAGCTATTGACATCCAACATGCCCGGTGTAGCATCAGATTTTCTACATTCCTCAACCAACAACAGCTTAACAAACCATATTGTTGTGCAGAATACCGATTCATGAAAAACAGATGTTTACTGAAACAGGCAAGAAAGTGTGAGGTCTGATTATACAAAAAAAAAAAAAATCACCAAAAATACTGTATAAAGTGCTGAATGTTCGTAAGTATGATAAAAACAGATATAAAGCCTAATATGGAAAGTTTTTGGGGAAACGGGGGGGGGGGGGGGGGGTAAAAATTTAGAACCCAGGACACAAAAAGTTACTAAAAACAGCACAGAGAGTTTAAGGCTCGGTTCACATATGAGCCGCATGCGGCTCACAGCAGGGGTCCAGCACATGCTGATTCACCATTTCAGGTCCGATTTCAGCCCGAATTTTGGGCTGAATTCGGACCTGAAACAGACCAAAAGATGCACCGGACCTACTGCAGAGATATGTGAACCGGCTCCATAGAGAGCCAGTCAAAATCTCCTGCTATTGCGAATTGGATGCGGTGATTCCGCATCCAATTTCCAATGGTGTGAGCCCAGCCTAAAACAACCAAACTGTGGCAAAACTTACAGCATGCTAAAGCAATATTATTAGATTACACTACTTGGGAGGTCACTTTAGCCTGCTTTGTGGTAGCTTAATAAAAAGGAAAAAGAAAAAAAAAAAAAAAAAAGAGAAAGGTAAGTCCCCGTAACAGGCACTCCTTGGACACCTGGTTGGGGGAGCCCTGAGACCCACCCAACACCTAATTTCTTTTATTTTTACTGCAGCCAGAATAACGATCGCAAGATCCTTGAAATCGCCAGTGTTGTCTTTTGACCTCAAGTTATCCTGGATAACCTTTAACAAACGCCTCTCTGCCACCCTGCAGGACAAGCTTCCCTGATTTGAAAAAAACCTGGGACCCCTGGATCAGACACCTGATGGGGTTAACCTTGTCAGATCTGAGGCTACCCTCTTAGTGCCCCAGGAGAGGCTCCCTGTCTCTTTCCCCTTCCTTCTTCCTTTATCCCTTTCCTTTTCTTCTCCTTTTCCTCTTTTTCCTACTTATTAAACCCTTTGATAGTTTGAGGAGTGTTCTCTGACTGCTGGTCAATTGCCATTGGTCCAACTTCTAGTTTGCGGGCTGTGTATTCAAACATAATGACTAGTTACCATGATCAATTCATGGTTGAGATGATCCCTTGTCTCAGATAGGGGTGCTTCCAGCCACGCAGTTCCTCTTTGGAGGATGAATCTTCTGTTCTTCAGAACTATAGTCATAGCCCAAAAGAAGTGCTATACCGGTTCCTTAATGACCATAGGTGTGCGTAGCCTATTGCATTAGGGTGTGCACCCCAAAACTCAATGTATGGGTATGGTGGCAGAAGAACGAAGGGACACTTCTCAGTTCAATGTAAGTGGCAGCCCTGACCCCTGCAGCCAGAACTATGAAAGCACTATCGAATTCTGCGGCTCTGAGCTGCTGTATCCCTCCACAAATTAAAGGAAAAGTCCCCTGTCTTACATATACCACACTGATTATTTTGGACAAGGTATTAAAAAAATCTTTAGACACTCAAACATGGACTGTGAATTTGGGGGTGCTGAAAGAGAACCTGCACACAGAGCCATATGCTTATGGGCACCAGTGATTAGGGTGTGCCCAGGCACACCTGGCACATCCCCTGCGCACGCCTATGTTAAGGACCAATGCTGTAGATCATTAATGTTGTCATGTACCGGTACTTCTCTGTTCAGTATTGTACGGTTTTATATCTGTATGTTTTTATAGCCTTAATAAAAAAACTATTGGAAAAGAAAAAACAAAAGAGAAAGGTGAAGGGGAGGTTCACCATACACATTATAATCTGCCCATAAAATCTTTGTACAATCAACTTTGGATTTACAATAAGGCTACTTTCACGCTCGCAAAAACACGGTAAAAATGGATATGCACTTCCGGTGTGTTTTGTACCCCTGAAAAAAAACAAAAACATGTAACTCAAAAACTGCACCAAAAATGCAACTACGGGCTTCCATTCATTTTAATAGGGAGGTAAATTTTTAGTGCAGTTTTTTTACCACAGCAATCGTGCACCAAAAGTGCAGCAAGCAAGATTTTACAAAATGTAGGGGGACCCACAACTGGTCAGTGTGAAGAGTTCCATAGGCTTTTATGGTCATGCATTTTTCTGTTAGCGCAAAAGCAGAAGAAAAATGGATCAGTGTGAAAGCAGCCTGACTGATTTACCAGAACTACAGTATGTACTATGAGCACCTACCTAATTTATCCAATCAATTTGTATTCAGTCAGGCAGACTTTTACTACATAGTTATGGGTAGGTCTAAATGATGTGGTACAATCTGATTGTGATTGTAAAAAAAAATAAATAAAAAAGGGAGAAGAACTATTATAGTATTGCTTTTAATATGGAGGTATCAGAATCTCTGCATATAATCACTTGACTGGTTTACCTCCTGAGATCCAAGGGATTGTTAGCTCATGTGGTAGATGCATTTTTTGTGAGTCATTCAGGACTGCAGTTTAAGGGCACGACAGCCCACCTTTATTAGGCAAAAGATGTGGTAATGTACCTCTTGTGCCCATCTTTAGGGGAGCCCCCTCAAGGGGGAGTGGAAATAATCAATCTCAGTCCCTAGATGAGGCTTTCTCCCATGGATCTCCGTCTTTCCATAGCCACTAACTACCCTGTGCTAAGCTCCACCTCAGCTATTTAGGAGATCCTGAAAAGAAGGAAATTAAATAGTCCTCTGGACCCTGCCTATAGGCTGGCTGTACACAAGTTGGTTGATAGATCAACTTGTGTACAACCAGCCGGCCATAGATGGATCCAAATTCAGCTGGTTCCTGCTAAACGGGCTGAATTTCGGTCCATCCATGGCCAGCTTAAGAGATGAAGGCAACTGAGCTGATAGAATTGCCTGCCCACCAACATGCAGGAAAAAAGTATTGGGAAGTGGTTCAGATTACGGCAGTGTTTCTCAACTCCAGTCCTCAAGGCGCCCCAACAGGTCATGTTTTCAGGATTTCCCTGATGAAACAACTGTGGTAATTACTAAGGCAGTGAAACTGATATCAACTGTGCAAAATAATGGAAAGCCTGAAAACATGACCTGTTGGGGCGCCTTGAGGACTGGGGTTGAGAAACACTAAGTTACAGTATGTAATATCATGAAAACCTGTAATCTGCTGGATGTGAAACTTTCATCTTTTAAATCTTAAGAGGTCCTAGACGGATTTGGATATACTTGGGGGGGGGGGTAAATATAAAGTATCTAAGGGCCAGTTGACACCACATGCAGTCTAGTACGTTTTTTTTTTTTTCTGTATCAAAAATGCATGGAAAGTAGGTGTCATGGTTTCCAATGGCATAGTTCACACCAGTGCAGTTGGTTCCAGGGCGTTCCAGTTTTAGAAAAATAAATAAATAACATGCTGCATTTTTCCTGCACTGGACTGTACTGAAATGCACTGAAACACATCAAAACAGCACTGGAATGTGCTGAAACACATCAAAAATGCACTGGACCTCAGTGCAGTGAAAAAAAATCACCTGGAATGAATCCAGAAGAGCATTAAAAACACACCGGAAAGCGGCAAAAACACGTTAAAAACGTGCATACAGAAACGCATTTGGAACCGATCTGGAGTGTGTTTTTGTTGTGTGATACTGAAAAATTAAGAGTGGATTGGCTGCATTCCAGCTGAGACAGAGGTGGTCTCAGACACATTTTGTTAAAGTGGTTGTACACCTCAGACATGGAATATGAACAAAGCATATCCCTCTATAGTGTGTACTTGTCTCAATTAGGAGTCATTTCTCTCTGCTGCCTCTTTCCTCTGCTATCAGCATAAATCACTTCTGACAAGTTTTCCTGACACCAAGAGAAAAAAGGTGAGGAAGCTCCAGCACACAACTTGTGACTGACAGCCTCAGCTCTGTTCCTGTGTGTTGTGTGAAGGGGGTGTGCTCCTTCCCTCCAATCAGCTCTCAGAACTCTCCTCACTGAGCTCTGCAGAGTGTAACTTCAGCTTTCCGCCCCCCTTTTCTCTGACAGCTCAGACAAGTATTATAAATTCTGGACTTTGAACGGATGTAGATTGCAGATAAACTGGTACAACTTATGTAGGAGATTTTGTTTCATCTCTGTGTATCATCTGAGGCTATTCCCTTCACTGGGTATATGTACAGTGGGGAAAATAATTATTTGATCCCCTACAGATTTTGTAAGTTTGCCCACTTACAAAGAAATTAAGGGTCTATAATTTTTATCATGGGTGTATTTTAAATGATAGAGACAGCATATCAACCAAAAATCCAGAAAAATACATGATACAAATGTTATAAATTGAGTTGTAGTTCAGTGAGTAAAATAAGTATTTGATCCCCAAGCACAGAGGTAAGACGTTTCTTGTAATTGGTTACCAGCTTTGCACACACCTCAGGAGGGATTTTGCTCCACTCTTCTTTACAGTTCTTCTCTAAATCCTTGAGGTTTCTTGGCTGTCACTTGGCAACTCGAAGTTTCAGCTCCCTCCATAAGTTTTCGATAGGGTTAAGGTCTGGAGACTGGCTAGGCCAATCCATGAGCTTAATGTGCTTCTTTTTGAGCCACTCCTTTGTTGCCTTGGCGATACGTTTTGGGTCATTGTCATGCTGGAAGACCCATCCATGACCCATCTTCTGGCGGAGGGAAGAAGGTTCTCATCCAAGATTTTACAATACATGGCCCCATCCATTGGCCCCTCAATGTGGCAAAGTTGGCCTGTATCTTTAGCAGAGAAACAACCCCAAAGCATAATGTTTCCACCTCTGTGCTTGACTGTAGGGATGGTGTTTTTAGGGTCATAGTCAGCATTTTCCTTCCTCCAAACACTGCGAGTCAAGTTAATGCCAAACAGCTTAATTTTTTAACCATAGCCCTTTCTCCCAGTCCTTCTCTGAATCATTTAGATGTTCATTGGCAGACTTCAGATGGGCCTGTGCATGTGCCTTCTTGAGGGGGGGACCTTGTGGATGCTGCAGGATTTCAATCCATGGTGACATATTGTGTTACCAATGGTTTGTTTGGTGACTGTGGTCCCAACTGCCTTGAGATCATTCACAAGCTCCTCCCATGTAATTTTGGACTGATCCCTCACTTTTCTCGTGATCATCCTCACCCCATGAGGCGAAATCTTGCATGGAGCTCCAGACCGAGGGCGATTGATGGTTATTTTCTATTTCTTCTTGCATTTCTATTAACAGTTGTCTCCTTCTCACCAAGCTTCTTGCTGATGGTCTTGTAGCCCAATCCAGTCTTGTGCAGGTCTACAATCTTGTCCCTGATGTCCTTTGACAGCTCTTTGGTCTTGCCCATGATGGTGAGGTTTGAATGGAAGAAAGAGATTCCTGTAGACAGGTGTCTTTTATACACATAACGAGATGTCGTTAGGACCATCTTCTTAAATTGACAGGACTAATTTGTGTACTACATGAGCACATACTGTAGCCAGAATTATTGTTGGTTGGTAGGGGATCAAATACTTATTTTACTCACTGAACTGCAACTCAATTTATAACTTTTGTATCATGTATTTTTTTTCTGGATTTTTGGTTGATATTCTGTATTGGTTGATATTTTTGGTTGTATTTTTGGTTGATATTCTATATTTCATAATATAAAATACCCCTATGATAAAAATTATAGACCCTTCATTTTTTTGTAAGTGGGCAAACTTACAAAATCTGCAGGGGATCAATTAATTATTTTCCCCACTGTAAGGGTGTACAACTAGTTTAACTGCTCCCATTGTATCTACCCACACAACAGAAAGCCAGCTTTGTGTAATGAAGCTTGTATTATCGGCACACCGCAGTGGATAAGGCAGTAGGTGTGACATGTCAATGGATACTAGAAGGTGTCACCAGAGACTTGTAAAGTGACTCCTTCGGGATAGGTCATGGTAATAAGATATAAATATAAAACATTATTGTTTGCATAACCATAGAGTGAGGATCACAGCGAACAAATATGGTACTTGGTTTCTATAGGGTTTGGTAAGGACCTCTCTAAACACCACCAAATGCAATGTAATGTCTACACAATGTATACTGTAAATATCTGTATATTGTATAATGTCAACAAATACAGAATTCTATTTGTGGAGATGTCAGACAAGCACATGGTGTCATGCTGTACTGAGTCATTGTTGTGAAATCAGAAATTGTAGAAGACGGAATCATTAGAAACTGATGTCTCTACTTGCAGTTACTCTACATTGCCTAAAATAAGGCATTTGGGGTAAAATGACACAGGAATGCCTTTAACCAGGAGACTACACAACTAAAATCTCATACACAGACAATGCATGCTCATTGCTGGAAGTTTTTATGGGACTAGTGGGAAATTAAAGCCCAAATGCAGGCATGTTTTTTTAATAATAAATGAGCCTCCAAGCAGTAATTCAAATAAAAAAGCAGCTCAGGCAGCAAAACGTGCCTTCAATCCAGTGCTGTGCCCCTACAGTACTTCTTTGTCTTCACAAGATGTCCTCAGTCTTCCAGGTACAATGACACCCAGTGTCATACAACCCAGAGAGCCAATATACTAAAAATACAGACCAGCATGGCCCCGCCTGCAGAGGTGGCATCACCACTGCACCCTTCATTCATAGCGCATTGATGGAGGGAGCGGCACTGACGTCATCATATCTCTGCATCTCTAAAGACTGCCCTCCACTGGAGAAGATTGGGAGAGGAAGAGGACCTGGAATGCCATGTGACCAGCTGAAGACATAAGAAAAAGGTAAGTATACTAAAAGAGAAGTATGGCCAAAGCTTTTTTTGGCCAGACTTCTCTTGTGGGTCACAGGAGTGCACTTACAGTGCCTTGAAAAAGTATTCATACCCCTTGAAATTGTCAACATTTTGTCATGATATAAGCAAAAATGTAAATGTATTTTATTGGGATTTTATGTGATAGACCAACACAAAGAGGCACATAATTGTGAACTGGAAGGAAAATGATAAATGATTTTCAAACTTTTTTACAAATAAATATCTGAAAAGTGTGGCGTGCATTTGTATTCAGCCCCCTTTACTCTGATACACCCAACTAAAATCTAGTGGAACCAATTGACTTCAGAAGTCACCTAATTAGTAAATAGAGTCTATCTGTGTGTAATTTAATCTCAGTATGAATACAGCTGTTCTGTGAAGCCCTCAGAGGTTTGTTAGAGAACCTTATGCAGTGTACACACGGGCGGTCTTTTCGACCGGACTGGTCCGACAAACTTTCTAGCAGACTTTCGATGGACTTTTGACGGACTTCCGATGGACTTTCTAACGAACAGACTTGCCAACACACGATCACACCAAAGTCCAACAGATTCGTACGTGATGATGTACATCGGACTAAAATAAGGAAGTTGATAGCCAGTAGCCAATAGCTGCCCCAGTGTCGGTTTTTGTCTAGCATACAGACGAGCGGTTTTCTGGGTTCGGCGGAGTTACGATGTAAAGATTTGAAGCATGTTCCAAATCTAAAGTCCGTCAGATTTGCGACTGGAAAAGTCCGCTGAAGGTCCGGGGAAGCCCACACATGATCGGATTGTAGAGATCCACAGCTCAGGTGGGAGAATATGTCCACAGGACAACTATTAGTCGTGCACTCCACAAATCTGGCCTTTATGGAAGAGTGGTAAGAAGAAAAAACCATTGTTGAAAGAAAGCCATAAGAAGTCCAGTTTGCGGTTTGCGATAAGCCATGTGGGGGACACAGCAAACATGCAGAAGAAGGTGCTCTGGTCAGATGAGACCAAAATTAAACTTTTTGGTCTAAAAGCAAAACACTATGTGTGGCAGAAAACTAATGATTAAGCACAACTGTACTGTGTGAAACGCGTCTACAAGACCTGTGTGTTGGTGGCCTTTGATGTCATCTTGGTGATCAGTAAACAAAATTTTGAATTTCAATCAATGTGCAGCCATTTCTTCCTTTATCTGGCAGAAAACTAACATTGAACATTACCCTGAACACGCCATCCCCACTGTGAAACATGGTGGTGGCAGCATCATGTTGTGGGGATTATTTTCTTCAGCAGGGACAGGGAAGCTGGTTGGAGCCAAATACAGGGCAATCTTAGAAGAAAACCTGTTAGAGTCTGCAAAAGACTTGAGACTGGGGCTAAGGTTCACCCTCCAGCAGGAGAACGACCCTAAACATACAGCCAGAGCTAAATGAAATGATTTAGATCAAAACATATTCATGTGTTAGAATGGCCCAATCAAAGTCCAGACCTAAATCCAATTGAGAATCTGTGGCAAGACTTGAAAATTGCTGTTCACAAACGCTCTTCATCCAATCTGACAGAGCTTGAGCTATTTTGCAAAGGAGAATGGGCAAAAATGTCACTTTCTAGATGTGCAAAGCTGGTAGAGACATCCCCAAAAAGACTTGCAGCTGTAATTGCAGCAAAAGGTGGTTCTACAAAGTATTGACTCAGGGGGGCTGAATACAAATACACGTCACACTTTTCACATATTTATTTGTAAAAAAATTGAAAAACATTTATCATTTTCCTTCCACTTGACAATTATGTGCCACTTTGTGTTGGTCTATCATATAAAATCCCAATAAAATAAATTCACGTTTTTGGTTGTAACATGACAAAATGTGGAAAATGTCAAGGGGTATGAATACTTTTTCAAGGCACTGTACTTTTGCTCTTTTGTGACCCAGAATCATCTTATATTGGGCTATTGCCCACTGTCAGCTGACATAGCACAGCCGCTTCAGGCTCTGGAAGGATCCCAACAATATTTTCGGGATCGACCTGGCTGCCTGATTGACAGCTAGTTCTACCTCCCAGAACGCAGCGTGATAGTAGAGTAGTGATTTCTAACAACTTTATGTAATACGTCTCCAGCCTATGATTGTCCCCTGAGGCACGTCCCCAGTCTCCAACAACATCTATAGTATATTTACAGTCTCTTGCAGCATGTTTGAAGTCTCTGACCATCTCTTATACCACGTCTGCAGTCTCTGACCATCTCTTGTACCACGTCTGCAGTCTCTGACCATCTCTTGTACCACGTCTGCAGTCTCTGACCATCTCTTGTACCACGTCTGCAGTCTCTGACCATCTCTTGTACCACGTCTGCAGTCTCTGACCATCTCTTATACCACGGCTGTAATCTCTGACCATCTCTTGTACCATGGCTGTAATCTCTGACCATCTCTTGTACCATGGCTGTAATCTCTGACCATCTCTTGTACCATGGCTGTAATCTCTGACCATCTCTTGTACCATGGCTGTAATCTCTGACCATCTCTTGTACCATGGCTGCAATCTCTAACCATCACTTGTACCATGGTTGTACTCTCTGAATATCCCTTATACCATGGTTGTACTCTCTGAATATCCCTTGTACCATGGTTGTACTCTCTGAATATCCCTTGTACCATGGTTGTACTCTCTGAATATCCCTTGTACCATGGTTGTACTCTCTGAATATCCCTTGTACCATGGTTGTACTCTCTGAATATCCCTTGTACCATGGTTGTACTCTCTGAATATCCCTTGTACCATGGTTGTACTCTCTGAATATCCCTTGTACCATGGTTGTACTCTTGGGCCATCTCTTGCACCACTTCTGCAGTCTCTATCTCGTGTACCATTCTGCAGTCTCTGACCATCTCTTGCACTGCACTGCATGTCTGTAATCTGTTTCCATCTCTTGTATCAAGTCCATAATCTCTGACCATCTCTTGTATCATGCACATTGCAATTATGAAAGAACCCATAAAGTGCAGTGGCTATCCTTTAATAAATACTGTATACTTTGCTATCCATTAATAAATATAGTATATTATACATTAATACCACCACAGTGGCTAAGTGGTGAGCACTTCTGCCTTGCAACACTAGGGTCGTCAGTTCAAATCCCAACCATTGCACTACCTCCACGGAGTTTGCATGGTCTCCTTGTGCCTGTGTGGGTTTCCTCCCACACTCCAAAGACATGAGGGTAGGTTAATTGGCTCCTGTCTAAATTGGCCCTAGTATGTGCATGTATGAATGTGAGTTAGGGACCTAAGATTGTAAGCTCCTTGAGAGCAGGGACTGATAGGAATGTACAATATATACACTATACTGTCAAAAGTATTGGGATGTCTGCCTTTACACGTACATGAACTTTAATGGCATCCCATTAAAGGGTTCAGTATTGAGTTGGCCCTTCCTTTGCAGCTATAACTCTTCTGGGAACATTTGACCATTTTTCGGAAGTGCATTTGTGAGGTCAGGCACTGATGTGGACAAGAAGGCCTGACTTGCAGTCTCTGCTCTAACTCATCCCAAAGCTGTTCTATTGGGTTGAAGTCAGGACTCTGAGCAGGCCAGTCAAGTTCCTCCACCTCAAACTTGCTCATCCATGTCTTTATAGACCTCGCTTTGTGCACTGGTCCAAACCATTTGGTGGAGGCGGATTATGCGTGGGGTTATTTTTCAGGGGTTTGACTTCGCCCCTTAGTTCCAGTGAAGGGAACCCTTAAGGTATCAGCATACCAAGACATTTTGAACAATTTCATGATCCCAACTTTGTGGAAATAGATTGGAGCTGGCCCCTTCCTGTTCCAACATGACTGCACACCAGTGCACAAAGCAAGATCCATAAAGACATGGATGAGCGAGTTTGGGGTGGAGGAACTTGACTGACCTACAAAGAGTCCTGACCTCAACCCGATAGAACACCTTTGGGATGAGTTAGATTGAAGACTGCAAGCCAGGCCTTCTTGTCCAAAATCAGTGCCTGACCTCACAAATGTGCTTCTGGAAGAATGGTCAAACATTCCCATAGAGACACTCCTAAACCTTGTAGACAGCCTTCCCAGAAGAGTTGAAGCTGTTATAGCTGCAAAGGGTGGGCCAACTCAATATTGAATCCTACAGACTAAGACTGGGATGCCATTAAAGTTCATGTGCGTGTAAAGGTAGGTGTCCCAATACTTTCGGTAATATAGTGTATGCTGTGTAAACTGACAATACTACACCTGTAATTAATGAATACTATATACTATACTATCCAATAATAAATGTATAATGTGATAGCATATTATACATTGAATGAAATAACTCTTTCCTTCTCCCTCTGCACACGTGTGACTCTTTACCAGTATACAGCCGTGGCCAAAAGTTTGGAGCATACACGCAAATATAAATTTTTACAAAGTCTGCTGCTTTGGTGTTTTTAGATCTTTTTGTCAGATGTTACTATGATATACTGAAGTATAATTACAAGCATTTCATAAGTGTCAAAGGCTTTTATTGACAATTACATTAAGTTTATACAGAGTCAATATTTGCAGTGTTGATCTCTCTTTTTCAAGTCCTCTGCAATTCTCCCTGGGATGCTGTCAATCAACTTCTGGGCCACATCCTGACTGATGGTAGCCCATTCTTGCATAATCAATGCTTGGAGTTTGTCAGAATTTGTGTGTTCTGTTTTTTTGTTCACCACCTTCACCGCCTCTTGAGGATTGACCACAAGTTCTCAATGGGATTAAAGTGATTGTAAAGTCTCATTTTTTTTCCTATAAAAATAGCAAACATGTTATACTCACCTCCTCTGTTGCAAAGGATTTGCACAGGGCAGCCCAGATCCTCCTCTTCTCGGGTCCCTCTTCTGTGATCCTGACCCCTTCCTCCTGTTCAGTGCCCCCCACAGCAAGCAGTGTGCTATGGGGGCACCTGAGCTGAGTCACATCTCCTTGTGCCAATTCAGACATGGAGCCCTGACCCGGCCCCACCCCCTCTCTGCTCTAATTAGCTAGCTGGTTTTGATTGACAGCAGCGGCAGCCAATGGTGCCGCTGCTGTTTCTAAGTTCATTTCCACGGCAAAGAGGGACATTGCAATCAATTGCATTTCATCTGATCACTCTTCATAACATTCTGGAGTAGATGCAAATTACCATCATAAAAACGGAGGCAGCAGACTTTCTGAAAGTTAATATTTATGTCATTCTGAAAACTTTTGGCCACAGCTGTATTCTGTATATTGGAAGTTTACAGATCATGTTGATAAAATGTAAAATAAATATTTTTGTGATCCAGGATAATATAATCAGAGCCCCCCATGCAGTAGATGTGAAATCCTCTCCCTCCCTCTGATCCTATGACAGATGTAGGGATCAGAATCACACATTGATACATTGTAGTGGTGATCAGAGTCACACATTAATACATTGTAGTGATGATCAGAGTCACACATTAATACATTGTAGTGATGATCAGAGTCACACATTGATACATTGTAGTGGTGATCAGAGTCACACATTAATACATTGTAGTGATGATCAGAGTCAGACATTGATACATTGTAGTGATGATCAGAATCACACATTGATACATTGTAGTGATGATCAGAGTCACACATTAATACATTGTAGTAATGATCAGAGTCACACATTGATACATTGTAGTAATGATCAGAGTCACACATTGATACATTGTAGTGGTGATCAGAGTCACACATTAATACATTGTAGTGATGATCAGAATCACACATTGATACATTGTAGTGATGATCAGAGTCACACATTGTAGTGATGATAGAGAGTCTGATGGTTACATTACCTTCCCACTGTCGGAGATCCTCTGGTAGGTCACACTGCTTCCAATGAAGGCTCTCAGCATTGTAGTATGATTGGAGATCACAGAGGAGAACCATACAGATCAGTACAGACTCCTCTCTACCATCCCCGAGCACTGTCCCCATACACACAGCTCTCCTGTACAGCGCCCTCTAGTGTCTCCGCACTCCTCTTCCGGCTGCATTCATTCACAAAGAGCGGTTCTCTCTACACTACAATAACAAAGTGACGGCCAATCACAAAATGCGCTAATGACAGCCAGCCAACCAAGTGTACAGGCAGTGACTGACAGCCAATGGCATTCTTAAAGCAGTGACATTGATGACACAGGCCACGCCCGCTCCAGGAAGACAGGGCGCAGTACCCGGGATAGGAGTATGGAGAAGGGGGCGGTGACTGCTGTAGGTTGTCACATTGGAGCACGTGGTAGTTATGACTGTATTGTGGGGGGAGGGGGGACCTCTGTCTTGCAGCAATGGGTGGAAGTCTGGCCAGGACACTATATCTGCATGGAGGGTGCATGTTCTCTCTGTGCTTGCTGTGATAATGCAGAACTAGTACACATTTCATCAACAGATAGAGGAATTGTATTGCACTTGGAATGGATGAAGACATGGTTGTGGGAGGGGGTGCAGGCTGAAGAGGATTAACTCTTTGACTCCCTATTTGATGATATACCCTTATATGATCTTGGATGTGGAGTATGGTCTGCTGGGGGCTTTTTTCAATAACCTGTGGGGGGTGGGGGGATAGGGCACCCTGCCTAGGGGGGTCCTGGGTGTTAATGTGGCTCTGGCATCAGGTATCGTAAATGAGGATGGAGGGATCAGGGTGTCCATCCCTCATAGGGCAGTGCTTACCTTGTTGGGCTGTGGGTCCAGAAGAAGCTGAGCATCGGAGCAAACCATGGATGTGTCTGGCAGCTCTGCATTGTGTGCCCACCAACCAGCCTACTTAGTGATGTCAGCAGCCCCCTCCCCCCCACCATGAATTATTTTCTCAAGATCAGCACATAGACAAGTGAAGGTCACTTCACCAGATTTAGGGAGCCTCAAGTTTGGCCCCTGACATCACTAAAGGGCCACATATAATGCTCAAGTAATAGAATGCTACCGAAAGCTGTCAGATACTGCAGACATGGTGTATGGGGACAATCGGAGACTACAGGCATGCTTATAAGATGATTAGAGACTGTGAACATGCTCCAGGAGATGATCAAAGACTGAACTGCTGGTCAGAGACTGCCAAAATGTTGTAGGAAATGATCAGAGACTGCTAGCATGCTTGTGAGATGATTAGAGACTGTGAACTGCTGGTCAGAGAGTGCCAATATGTTGTAGGAGATGATCAGAGACTGCAGACATGCTGTGTAGGAGATGTTACAAAAGAAACAGTTCCATATTGGAGACAATAAGAAAATATCTTTTAAAATACTATCATTTGGGCACCATTGAAAGTAATAGAGATCACAAGGGCATCCCGCAATTTGCAGTGTTGCGGAATCGCAGCGATTCTGCCCGCGATCCAGAATGCCATAGTGTGAATGGAGCCTTAAAGGGCAACTAAACCGCCCTATCCTTTTCAGCCAAAGAAGCTGCCATCTTAGTCTCTGTTTGATCTGCAACTGTCATGGTGCTACACATGGGATTAGTTATGACACCAGACATTTGATGGTTTGACAGTTTGGTTAAAAGCACAAGCAAATGTGACAGTTACATTCCCAGCATGCCAGGAATTAAACAGTTTTTTTTTAAACCATCAAATTGATGTGTTTCGTTCTGCTTTAAAAAGAACATCAGTGAGAATTCTAATGACATACCGTGCATACAATTGTTCATCAAGAAACCCATTTCACATCAAGAGTATACGAGAATCAGTGATCTTCTGACTTCCATCCTCCAATGATGGGCAAGCAAAAATGCTGTTTTTTTTTTTTTTTCCTGTAAAGTGAAGCTTTACCTCATGTACTAAGCTCTGTAGCAACTTGCAAATTGCACAGTCTATTTGCCTTAAAGCGGAGTTCCACCAAAAAGTGGAACTTACGCTCATTCGTCTCCTCCCCCCTCTGGTACCACATTTGGCATCTTTGACGGGTACCCTGTCCCCACTTCCAGGAGACCGGGCTACGGTGAATTACGTCACAGCTCGGCTCCCTCCCCCGCTGCCGGGCCAGTAGGAGAGCGCAGCGCTGCCTTGCGCACACGCAGTAGGGACCCCACGTGAAGCCGTAATACTTCACTACCAGGTTCCCTCACCGGTAATGGCGGTGGCAGCACCCGACAGCTGATGGAAACATCAGCTGCAGTGCCGACATCGCTGGACTCCAGGACAGGTCTTGTTATTAAGACTCATCAGCTGCTGGCTTTTAATTTTTACAGGGGTGGATGGACATCCGCTTTAAAGTAGAACTAAAGTAGAACTATAGGCACAACCATTTTTTTTTTTTTGCGAATAAATTTAAGGAAGGGGGGGGGGGGCAGACAGCAATAAAAGCATGACAGGTGTTCTAGTCCATTCTCCTGTATTGAATTGTATTGTAACTGTACTGTTTGCCCTTATGTTGTAAAGTGCTGCACAAACTATTGGTGCCATATAAATCCCGTATAATAATAATCTCCACTCTATCCAAAAGTAAAAAGGAAAAAAAAAATCCTTTATCCCCTTATTCCCTTGACAGTTTCAGGATCGCATGTGATATTTAGGTAAAATGGGCAGGAAAGGGGCCAGGCCCAAGAAGAGTCCAGGGGCAAACAAAGGTGCCCATTTAGGATGAGTCCAGGGGTCCAGGAGCAGGGAAGAAGTCCAGGAAAAAGGAAAGATGCCTGGCTAGGGATGAGTATGGGGCAGGGAAGGGGTCTGGCTCAGAATGAGTCCAGTGACCCAGCTCAAGATGGGTCCAGGGGCAAGGAAGATGATCCAGGATGAGTCCAGAGGCCTGGCTCTGGATAAGTCTGGGGGCCCAGGGGCAGGAAAAGTGCCTGGCTCAAAATGAGTCCAGGGGCTTGGCTCCAGAGATAAGGAAAGGTGCCTAATTCAGGATGAATTCAGGGGCCTGGGTCGTGATGCTTTCAGAGCCCATTAGTAGTGTAGGGGCTTATCTTGGTGGTAGTGTAGTGGTCTGTCTCTGTGACAGCATAGGGGCCCATCTTAGTAGCAGTGTATAAGCCAACATGGTAGCAACGTAGAGCCCACCTCAGTTGCAGTAATGGGGGCCTGGCTTGGTGGCAGCATAGGGTCCCATGTTGGTTGATGGCATGGGGCTTGGCGGTAGGCAAGGGATCCAACTCGGTGACAATCCAGGAGCCTGGCTCAAGAAGAATCCAGAAGCCCATCTCTCGGTAGTAGAGAGACATGACACATTGGCAAAAGAGTGGGGTGCACCTCAGTGGCAGTAGAAGGTCCCATCTCAAGAGGAATCCAGGGGCCCATGTTCATGGCAGTAGAGAGATATGGCAATATTATTGATATATATATAGTTGTTAATAGAGGGAGTGAAGAGGGCTTTACATATTTATTTTACATATAAAATTATATAGGCAAAATTAGATTGCACTATAAAAGGGTGATTATATATATTATTTTTTAATTTATTGACCACTAGAGGGAGTAAAGAGGTGATATACAGTATATTAGTTATATAGTTAATGTTTTTTTAATATAATTTCTCTTATATAACTATGGGTTTTGGAATAGTTTTATCATTGTCTTCCATAAGGTATTTTACTTGGTACAGGGGTGAGTTTGCAATGTGAAAGGTAGTGTGTTATTGTTACATAGTATATAGTTACATAGTAGGTGAGGTTGAAAAAAGACACAAGTCCATCAAGTCCAACCTATGTGTGTGATTATGTGTCAGTATTACATTACATATCCCTGTATATTGCAGTCATTCAGGTGATTATCTAATAGTTTCTTGAAGCTATCAATGCTCCCCGCTGAGACCACCGCCTGTGGAAGGGAATTCCACATCCTTGCCGCTCTTACAGTAAAGAACCCTCTACGTAGTTTAAGGTTAAACCTCTTTTCTTCTAATTGTAATGAGTGGCCACGAGTCTTGTTAAACTCTCTTCTGCGAAAAAGTTTTATCCCTATTGTGGGGTCACCAGTACAGTATTTGTAAATTGAAATCATATCCCCTCTCAAGCGTCTCTTCTCCAGAGAGAATAAGTTCAGTGCTCGCAACCTTTCCTCATAACTAAGATCCTCCAGACAATTTATTAGCTTTGTTGCCCTTCTTTGTACTCGCTCCATTTCCAGTACGTCCCTCCTGAGGACTGGTGCCCAGAACTGGACAGCATACTCCAGGTGCGGCCGGACCAGAGTCTTGTAGAGCAGGAGAATTATCGTTTTATCTCTGCAGTTGATCCCCCTTTTAATGCATGCCAATATTCTGTTTGCTTTATTAGCAGCAGCTTGGCATTGCATGCCATTGCTGAGCCTATCATCCACTAGGACCCCCAAGTCCTTTTCCATCCTAGATTCCCCCAGAGGTTCTCCCCCCAGTGTATAGATTGCATTCATATTTTTGCCACCCAAATGCATTATTTTACATTTTTCTACATTGAACCTCATTTGCCATGTAGTCGCCCACCCCATTAATTTGTTCAGGTCTTTTTGCAAGATTTCCACATCCTGCGGAGAAGTTATTGCCCTGCTTAGCTTAGTATCGTCTGCAAATACAGAGATGGAACTGTTTATCCCATCCTCCAGGTCGTTTATGAACAAATTAAATAGGATTGGTCCCAGCACAGACCCCTGGGGGACCCCACTACCCACCCCTGACCATTCTGAGTACTCTCCATTTATCACCACCCTCTGAACACGCCCTTGTAGCCAGTTTTCAATCCATGTACTCACCCTATGGTCCATGCCAACGCACCTTATTTTGTACAGTAAACGTTTATGGGGAACTGTGTCAAATGCTTTTGCAAAATCCAGATACACCACGTCTACGGGCCTTCCTTTATCTAGATGGCAACTCACCTCCTCATAGAAGGTTAATAGATTGGTTTGGCAAGAACGATTCTTCATGAATCCATGCTGATTACTGCTAATGATATCATTCTTATTACTAAAATCTTGTATATAGTCCCTTATCATCCCCTCCAAGAGTTTACATACTATTGATGTTAGGCTAACTGGTCTGTAATTCCCAGGGATGTTTTTTGGGCCCTTTTTAAATATTGGTGCTACATTGGCTTTTCTCCAATCAGCTGGTACCATTCCAGTCAATAGACTGTCTGTAAAAATTAGGAACAACGGTCTGGCAATCACCTGACTGAGTTCCCTAAGTACCCTCGGATGCAAACCATCTGGTCCCGGTGATTTATTAATGTTAAGTTTCTCAAGTCTAATTTTAATTCCGTCCTCTGTTAACCATGTAGGTGCTTCCTGTGTTGTGTCATGAGGATAAACACTGCAGTTTTGGTTACTGAAGCCCCCCGATTCACTCGTGAAGACTGAAGAGAAGAATAAATTCAATACCTCTGCCATCTCCCCATCCTTTGTAACCAGATGTCCTTCCTCATTCTTTATGGGGCCAATATGGTCTGTCCTCCCTTTTTTACTGTTTACATACTTAAAGAATTTCTTGGGATTTTTTTTGCTCTCTTCCGCTATGTGTCTTTCATGTTCTATCTTAGCCATCCTAATTGCACCCTTACATTTCTTATTGCATTCTTTATAAATTCTGAATGCTGTGGATGATCCCTCAACCTTGTATTTTTTGAAGGCCTTCTCCTTTGCTTTTATATGCATTTTTACATTGGAGTTAAGCCATCCAGGATGTTTGTTAGCTCTTTTAAATTTATTACCCAATGGGATACATTGGCTAATGCCCTTATTTAATATGCTCTTAAAGCAAACCCATCTCTCCTCCGTATTCTTTGTTCCTAATATTTTATCCCAATTTATGCCTTTTAGCAAGGTTTGTAGTTTAGGGAAGTTGGCTCTTTTGAAATTCAGTGTCTTTGTGTTCCCTTCATGTCTCCTATTTGTGTGATTTATACTGAAACTAATTGACCTGTGATCGCTGTTACCTAAATTGCCCCGTCTTTCCACATCTGTTATCAGGTCTGTATGTTAGTAGATCTAGTAATGTTTTATTTCTAGTTGGTGCGTCTACCATCTGACCCATAAAATTGTCCTGCAAGACATTAAGGAACTGGTGAGCCTTAAATGAATGCGCGGTTCCCTCCGCCCAGTCTATGTCTGGATAATTAAAATCCCCCATTATGATAACACTTCCCATCCTTGCTGCTAATCCAATTTGTGATAGGAGATCCGTCTCCACTTCCTCCCTCAGGTTAGGGGGCCTATAGCATACTCCCAGTATTATTTTCCCCTTAGCTTAATCCCTTTGGAGCTCTACCCATAAAGATTCCACCTCCTCCCTAGCCCCCTCAGTGATGTCATCTCTCACATTCACTTGTACATTATTCTTGATATATAGGCATACCCCTCCCCCTTTTTTACCCTCTCTATCCTTGCGGTATTGGGTATACCCTTGAATGTTTGCCAGCCAATCATGAGAGCTGTTGAACCAGGTCTCTGAAATTCCCACAAAATCCAAATCCTCCTTGTACAACAGTATCTCTAGTTCACCCATCTTGTCCGCCAGGCTCCTGGCATTGGTGAACATGCCACATAGTTTAGACCGGTCGCATATTGTCCTCGTATTGGGTGTTTCAAGATTGCAACTTGGACTTGCTACTATACTCACCTTGTGTTTTTGTGCTTTGGTTAACCTACCACTAATGCCCCCAATACTACCCTCTGGAATATCTTCCGCGCTGGCTATCACTGTCTCTGGACCCTCCCCCCCATCGCCTAGTTTAAAAACCCCTCTAACTTTTTGGCCATCTTCATTCCCATAAGGTATTTTACTTGGTACAGGGGTGGGTTTGCAATGTGAAAGGTAGTGTGTTATTGTTAAAACAGGAAAACTGAGTACGCAAAACCCACGCTATTATTAATAAAAAATACACTACGATAAAAAATCAAAAACCATAAAAGAGCAGCTATCACTCCATAGTCCCCTGAATTCATCCTGAATTAGGCACCTTTCCTTATCTCTGGAGCCAAGCCCCTGGACTCGTTTTGAGCCAGGCGCTTTTCCTGCCCCTGGGCCCCCAGACTTATCCAGAGCCAGGCCTCTGGACTCATCCTGGATCATCTTCCTTGCCCCTGGACCCATCTTGAGCTGGGTCACTGGACTCATCCTGAGCCAGACCCCTTCCCTGCCCTGTACTCATCCCTAGCCAGGCATCTTTCCTTTTTCCTGGACTACTCCCCTGCTCCTGGACTCATCCTAAATGGGCACCTTTTTTTTGCCCCTGGACTCTTCTTGGGCCTGGCCCCTTTCCTGCCTATTTTACCTAAATATCACATGCGATCCTGAAACTGTCAAGGGAATAAAGGAATTTTTTTTTCTTTTTACCACACTAATATCAATAAATGTATACCTACTAACACTGAAGCGCTTCTTAATATAAAATTACCAAATATAGACTCAAAAAGTGCATATAAAAAACAAAGCTCATAAAATTACAAAATCATAATTCATGTGCAGAAAAAGTAAAGAAATGGAAAACAATTCCATACGTCAAACAATTAGGTTGTAAGTAAAAAAAAAAAAAAAAAAAAAAAAAAAAGTGAGATCAGTCCCATATATCATCCAATTTCATGTGCCATAAAGTAAAGGTAAAACTTCCACCAAAGAGTATCACTCATGTGCCCAATCTGGTGTCTCTTTACCTGATTAGATTGACCCCTTAAAATAATCAAGGTGGTCAAAAGAGCTTTAATCACATAGACAACAGGTCAGCAGCACCATATTCCACAGCTCTTGCATAAAAAGGCTCAGATATATATGCAAAGAGCCTATAGTGTAATATTGCCAGCAACTTTTTAACCCCTTGGAGCTGGCGCCGACTGGCCCCCAAAGGGTTTTAGTATTCTGGTGGGTGGGGCTGGCATGCAAGAGGAAGAAAAGGCACAAGGAGCATTCGGATAGGTGGTGATAATTGCTGCGCTGCTTCTACTTTCACTGCCCACTCACAGGCAGGTTCAGAATAGTCTGGCCTCAGAGAAAGGGAGTTTAATGATGTTGGATGTCAGACTGAGGACAACTAGTATCAGAAAACAAGTACTGCCAGGAACAGCTCTAGATTGAAGTTATAATAAACAAGCGATGTTGCACAGTAATATAATATAAATGTGCAAAATTGGTGTACTAAAGTCCCAAAAACATCTAATCCACATGGTTCTTCATGCTAGAGGTGTCTCTAATATGTATTAATTTTGTGCCTTCACACAACTGTTATGTGCTCTCAGGACTCTCACCTTAAACCAGTAAATATCCAGCCTCAAATTATAAAGGAATATCCAGACTTCAAATATATCACTCCGGGATCCTCTTGCTGGTATATTCACGCCTTCCTGAAACCCATAGGGTAAACCAGCATCCGGACTCCAATACACCAGACTTTAAACTGCTACCAAATCTCTATAGGCTCCAGTTGGAATAGGAATCAAAAAGAAAAAAAGAGAGGATGCCCTCCATAGTGTAGTAAATTAAGAATAAAGGGATATTTATTGCAAATACACAGCATTTGAGCGCCTTCTCACTTCACTTCCAGTTTGCGTCTGTCTCCGGCCACGCCCTACATCACAACACATATTCCCCGATGAAGTCACGTGTTGTGACATAACGCATAGGACGTGGCCGGAGACAGACACGGATTAGATGTTTTTGGGACTTGATTTAGTACACCAATTTTGCACATTTCTATTAGATTATTGTTTGTGATAATTTATTACTGTGCAAGATAACTTGTTTATTATTATGTGTATTGTTAACACAGGTTTTGCAGCTAGTTTTGAGTTTCTGATTATCATGGTTTTGTAAATGTATTCACTCAGTATTAGTTCACTTGGTAGCGCGAAGGTCCTTTCACTTTTAGTGTAGATTGAAGTTGAATATTGCAGCAAAAGCTGCTTTTTCATTTTATCTTTAAATGGGCTAATAAATTTGCTTTCAGTAATCACTTAAGGACTGTTCATGAATACATGTATACCTAGTAACATGTGTTCATATGACACACACCTTTAATATTTAGGCACAGCTCAAACAGGTGAAAACACTACAGACTGTGGGTTAAAGGACATCATCACTTTTAGTGACATTGTCCTTTAATGATTTCCCCCCCCCCCCCCCCATTGTAAGCCATGCCTCTAAAAATTCACCTTTAGCCCCTCTATATATACACACACACACACACACACACACACACACACACACACACACACACACACAAAAAAAAAAAGGGGGAGGTGACAGTTGCAATTTTTTTTTCATGTCACAAGACTTGATCATATTTTTAGTAAAAACACTCTAGTTTAAGCCCAACTCTGGGCAAAAAAAAAAAAAAAATAAATAAAAAAAACATTCCCTTGCAAGGGGTAAAATGCTGGTTTTGTCCAGAAGATAGGAGAGAGCTTATCCGATCCCCCACTCCACTGGCAATTGTTGCTCCCCCATGATCCTGCAGTGGACTGTTCCTGATGTCCTCACGTCCAAAGCAGGTCTATGGGCTTGATGATGTCAGGAACAGTCCACTGCACAAGACCGCAGGGGGACAGGATCAGGTAAGTATATCCACATTCTCCAATAGTTAACCCTTGCAGTGTGGGCACAGCCTCACTGCAAGGGAAAACTTTTTTTTGACTGGTATTGGGCTTTAAAAGATAAGTTTAGCTTTATTATTTTTTTTCCTACAGGAGCCTGCAAAGCATTGAACCCACAATCAGTGAATCGTGGGAGCAATGTCAGGCTCCTGCACACTCTCCCTCCAGCTTTCTGCCTGTACCTTTATGGGCCCTTAGATGGAAAGCTGGAGGAAGTTTCTTCATTCACTGATCTCTAAATGAATGATGCAGCAATTTGAAATGTGTCATCGGATGTGGTGAAGATGACCCGATGGGAGGGGGGCAGGACCTAGAACGTCTTACACCCTAAATATAGGTATAACAAGTTCCTAAAAAGGCAAACTTCAATTAATTATAGTGCCCACAAACAACATTTCTTAGTAAAATATAAAAGATTTGGTAGCGTTGCATAAATAGATGCGAAATACAGCAAACCTAAAAATTGCCGGTGCTCACAAAATGGTCTGCACAGCTTATCGATTGAAAGTCAGTGAATGATGACCCTGATATTATTGGTCTCACTCCAGCTTGCATGACAATATGTATGGCACAATGATAATTTATGGTTGTAAATTGGGTGTATTAAGGGGTGGGGGGGCTTTTATAAAAAAATATTTATTTATGTTTTTAACTTAAAGCGGAGTTCCACCCGCATTTTTCACTCCTCACCATGCAGCACTAATGTGCATCCTTAACCGCTTCCCGACAATATACGTTGGCAGAAGGGCACGTACAGGCAGAATCACGTACCTGTACGTTGCCCTTTAAGAGGCGGCTTGCGGGCACGCACGCAGCCACCGGGAGCTTCGTGAGCATTGATCGCAGGTCCTGCGGACTCAATGTCCGCGGGGATACCTGCGATCGTCTCACGGAGCGGAAGAACGGGGAAGTGCTTATGTAAACAAGCATTTCCCTGTTCTGCCTAGTGACACTGATCACAGCTCCCTGTAATCGGGAGTGGAGATCAGTGCTGTGTCACAAACAGCCCCCCCCAGTTAGAATCACTCCCTAGGACACGCTTAACCCCTTCACTGCCAGTCACATTTACACAGCAATCAATGCACAATGCATTTTTAATTGCACCAATCGCTGTATAAATGTGAATGGTCTCAAAATCACGCCAAAAAAAAAAAGAAGTGTCCAATCTTGCTGATCGCCGCCATTAATAATAAAAAAAGCCATAAAACTATCCCCTATTTTGTAAACGCGCAAACCAATCAATAAACGCTTATTTCGATTTTTTTTAACCAAAAATATGTAGAAGAATACGTATCGGCCTAAACGGAAGGAAAAAAAAAAAAAAAAAAGAAGAAGTATTTTTATATATTTTTTGGGAATATTTATTATAGCAAAAAGTAAAAAAATAATGCGTTTTTTTTCCAAAAATTGTCGCTTTTTTTTTGTTTATAGTGCAAAAAATAAAAACCACAGGAGGTGATCAAATATCACCAAAAGAAAGTTCTGTTTGTGGGGAAAAAAAAAAAAACAAAAAAAACCCCAAAAAAAGTCAATCTTGTTTGGGAGCAACGCCGAATGACCGCGCATTTGTCAGTTACAGAGACGCGGTGCCGAATCGCAAAAAAGTGCTCTGGTCTTTGACCAGCTAAATGGTCCGGGGCTTAAGTGGTTAAAATGAATTTGGCAATTTATTTTTATTTTTCTGTTAACTTACCCGATTTACGCCTATATCCAATTTCACTTCCTCCTCTAAGGGGCCGCCGCGCCGTACGTCATTTCCGGTTTTGCATTGGCTCCTGGGAGATCTTGGTCAGCTTGGCATGGCGTCTATGGAAATTCTTGGCCAGCTTGGCATTGCACGGCTCCAGTAACATTTAATATTGGCATCTATGGAAAATCTTGGTCAGCTTGATTGCACCGCACATGTACGAGATCTACATGCACGACCCACGGAATCCAGGAAGAAGGACACTGACTTCAGATGCCCACACTGGAGATGGCCACACTGTGCAGAAATGTCACAAAGTAAGAAAACAATGCTGCACAGATAGAAAACTGGGCATAGTTTACAGAATACCTTTGTTACATTGCACGAGGCATGAGTATTCTAGGGGTATTTTTTATATTTTAAAATTCATATTTTGGCCGGAACTCCGCTTTAAAAAGGAAAAACTAGAATTAAAGAAGGGAGAAAGAAAACCAGGGGTAAAAAGATGACCGAGGGCTTTGGAGTCTAAGTGCTAAATGCCAGCAGTCACTATTGCCCCCTATTCTGCAGTATAATCATTGTCCAACAAGCAAACCACTAACACTGGATACATTTAAAGCTGAACAGGACATAGTGGTGTCAACTTCCTGGCTGTGCACTGTGGTAGAGTTATTAAAAACACAAGTGATTGAATAGGAAAATAATTTTGATAGTACAATTTGGGTATACTTAATTCACCTGTTTGGTTAGCAGTTTTGATCAAGGAATTAAGACCAGCGTTTAGCATATTTAAATTTATTAATTAGTTTGAAACTTTCAAAAATGTAAAACACATAATAGTCAATTATCCAAGGAAGGATAGGATAGAATAAATTATATATATTTAAACACACACACACAATTTGGCCAAGGTCCACTAGCAGCAACTGTATAAGTGCATCAACCACTTAAATGTGTTCTCAGGGGTGGTCAGGGGTGTCTGTACTTGCAACATTGTGCTTAGTGCTATAAGCATCAAATTAAAGTTCACGTTCTGAGTAATGTATCGCAGAGTAGCAACATGCATGTCAAGGATCTAACTATACCCATAGCAGTCTATGCAACCTCTGGGGGGTGGGGGAATGGAAGCACATGGGGCCTCAGCACTGCCTGGCTACAAGGTTATTTATACAGGTAACTATAGCATTTGGCAAATACGTTCAGATAAAGGTTTTTTTTTTTTTTTACAAATGCAGTTCATAATTTATGTAATAGGATTAGGTAGGCAGATGGCCCAAAATTGCACAGTTAAAGCCTGGATTCCTTTTCAGAATAGACTCATCTCAGCAGGAGGAACTTTACACATTGCATATGGTAGCGGAAGAGAAGATTTATTTGGGGGGCCTGGGTGTTCAGAAAGCTCATGTGTACAATAAGCACACATAATTTTGTTGCCCTCAAAAGCAGAATAGATTGTCCGGGCATGTTAACCAATTCCCAGTGACCTATTTAGTGCAATACACCAAGTTCTTTTTTTTCTTTGCTCTAAGCTTTCTTTGTCTTTTACTAGGGTTGGATTCCTGAAGATTTTTTTCGGAGCCATCGCTGTCTCTGCTCTCCACAGTTCTCTTACGATTTTGAGGGCCTGTTTCACACTGGCTGATTCTGCAGTCCCAAGCCATCTCTGGATCCCAGCTGGAAGAACGTGGATCAAAACTGCAGCTTGCCTGAGGTTCAGGATATGGAATCATTGAGGTCTGCTTGTTCCACGGACAGAACTGTTCATAGCCTTGCTGCTCTGGAGCCGTCCAACCACATGCAGGATTTTGTAGAGTGAAGTACTGGTTCATCTATAGGGGTGGGAAAAATAAACCAAGTTATGATAGGCTCATACTGGCTCTAACATTTTGACATCTTGTTCCTCCAAAAAATGTTCAGTTTACCCAGAGACCACCTATACACATGCAAGGCCCATCTGATTCGGATAAAAAAAAAAGCCCATTGGTTTTGTGTGTTCAGGGCATTAATGTTACTTTCAGATCACTTAACTTTTAAAAAGCTAAATATAATATAATACAATACAATATAATAAATAATCCACACACACACTTCTTGATAGTTTATTGTGGCACATAGCAGACCACAGGGATATCAGGGACAAAGAAAACCGGAGAGAAAAAAAAAAAAAAAGCGGCATCTAGGTGCAGCATTAAAATACAACTTTAATAAGCAACGGTCATAAAAACTCACAGCACCAGAACAGGTATAAGCTCATCTATAAGTCAATCACCGTGGAAAACTTTGCGTCCTGCAGGAACCGCTGTGACAGAGGATGGAATTGCCAGATCAGGCGAGGAGAGTAGAGGACACTGGATAGTATCCCACGACCGCCATGCGCCAATTTGGAGGGCATCCAGAACGCTCTCACAAGCAGATGTGGCGTCAGATGGAACACCGAGTTATCCCCTCCATCTGACGTCACATCCGCTTGTGAGTACAAGCTGTCAGTGTGAGGAGAGGAATGCAAATAACAGGCATTTCCTATTTACACAGTGATCAGGCACAGCTGATTACATGGTAAAGAGACTACGTCATAGGTGCTTTACCATAAATCGGCACCACACCACCGATCACCGTGCTGCGCACCCTTGGGGGACGCGCGTGAGCAGCCTGTTCTTGAAGGACGTCATATAACATCCAGGCAGAATGGTAAAGCCACCGCCCAGCTGTCAATCCGATAAAGGCCGGGCGGGAAGGTCTTAAAGTTGTATTTTAATGCTGCACTTAGATGGCGCTTTTTTCTCTCCGCTTTTCTTTGTTCCCGATTCTATAGAGCTGGCTAACTATGCGAAAAGCTGCCACTAGTGCCTGCAATCATTTTATGAACTTTATAGGAGGACCATTACAGATGTTATATGGACTTCTTAAACCCCCCATTTGCACCCATATTTCCTATTCACTGGGATATCAGCCCTAAGAGTTTGGACACCAAGCAGAAGGGTATGCTGCTTCCTCTATGGGCTACACCCCTCGTGTATAAAAAGTGAAGGGTCAGAAGTAGTTAACAGTAGCAGGCATACTGAGGGGGGTGTAGTGCAGTGCACACCAGGTACCAGCACTTGGCTTCTTTTTTTAATAAATCACAAATGTTTTGGACCAGGGTGGTGCTGTGGCCTATCTTAATTTTAGCAAAGCATTGGAGACAGTTCCACATAATTTCAAAAAAGTTGTACAAGCTACCACTTAACCCTTGGGCGTCTCAGTGCATATATACAGGCAGTCCCCGAGTCCCCAAACATCCAACTTGCATATGACTCATAGGTACAGAGGGCAACAGGAATAGAGAGGAAATCTAGGGCTAGGAAGGGAAATTCACTCCTGTAAGAGTTACCATGGGAAAAAGTTGTCTCCACTGAAGCTTTATCAGCAATACTTGTTTCCACAACAACCCAAAATTGTCAATACCCAATTGTCACAGGGACAGAAAGGGGAGGTGAAATCTCCTGAACAGGGGCACAGACAGCAAAACAAAGTTACACTGTACCTGTTCCAACTTACATACAAATTCAACTTAAGAACAAACCTATGGAACCCATCTTGTTTGTAACTCGGGGACTGTCTATAGTTGGCTAAATGTAGATACCAGAGTGCGATTGTGAAGGAGAATCATTTTGAACAGACTAGTAACTAGTGGTGTACCACATGGCTTTGTACTAGGTCCTGTTCTATTTAATTGTTTTGCAAGTGATGTAAAAAAGGTTTGGTGGGCAAGGTATTTTTTTTGTGCTGATAACACAAAGTTGAGCAATAGGGTTGATATTCCTGAAAGGGTTTATAATATGAAATAGGATTTTGTAGGGCTTGTAGCACCGCTCCAAGCTGGAGGCTGCAGAATCTCCCCACCGGCACGCAGAACACGGGGGCAGGTGTCTGAATGCACCAATCCAACCCGATATAGTCATGGTGTGTGTGTATATATATATATATATATATATGTGTGGCCTCAGCCAGTGCCACTCCAGTCATGCCCTCTGATGCGCTGCACCCCGTGGGCCAGTGATTAAGTGCAATATATTTAGGACTCAGGCGCTATGACATTTGCAGACATTTTAAATGCCTGGCATTGAGTGCCTTTTCCTTCCCCGGAAGCCACAGCTGTTGTGCAAATCCTGTCACACAAGTGAACAGGTGTACGCAAGTGTAGTCATGTAAATGCTGATGCTTCATAGCCACGCATGTATGTATATGTGATGTTTTTACTGAATGCAGTACTTTCCATGTGCAGGAGACCTAAGGGTGTCAGGAGGCAGTGGCAAAATTACCAGGGTCGCAAAGGTTGCACTTGTGACCGGGCCCTGGCATTCCGTCACTATGGGGGCCCCCCTGGCATTCTGCCAACAAGACGGCAGGAAGGGTGCCCACGGCAGAAAATGTGAAAGAGACCCATAACAGGAGTGAAGTACACCAGGATCAGTGGGCCCTTCATGGATTCTTGCACCGGGATTCTGAAGGTTCTAGTTACGCCTCTGTTAGAAGGGCATAAAACACACACGTTTTACGATGGGGATCCCAATTACATGCATATCAAGCATAAAAAGACATATCCAAGATTTTTTTTTTTTATATATAAAAACACATCATGCAGTCTGTTTTATTTGCTTTCTTTCTTTTTAGTTTATTTCTTTGATGCATTTTTCTGCTGGATAATCTGCATGCGGTACACTCAGGTGATCCACGTGTTCAAACAATTAGTAAATGCTAGTCATGGCTTACCATTCCTTGAAAATAGGCGTATGCCTGAGAGAAGAAGCTGCTGTTAACAGGAGGTGCAGGATTAGAAGATTCAAAGTTTCCTCCAGATACAGGCATTCTGTGCAGAAAGAAACAGAACACACAGTAAGAATGTAATGACATATAAAACTACATTCCGCATAAAAAAAACAAAAACAAAGATACTCCCCTACATGGCTGCAGCATCAATCTGAGCTGCAGCTGTCCCCTGACGGCTCTACACTGAGAGCTGAGCGATCAAAGATAGCTGATCGCTCAGTTCTCGGGTCCGCTCTGAGCACAGAGTAGTGACTTAATCACCATAGGAGAATCAAGGGTACCCCCCCTCCCCCGTGCATACAGCACGATAAATATAACAGAGCATAATACAGTGAAGCTCATGTGGAGCTGGATATTCATGTAACAGTCTCCTCTTGTCCTGCCCTCACCATACTACACTCTGCCCCTCCAGGACTCACAAGAACTGGACTGTGGTGGGAGTGGGATCTGCTGGCTCAAGCTCTCAGTAGCACACTGGGAGGCTGAGCCAGCTGCCTAGTCAGGCATTTGGATGGATTCCAACATTATCGGGATCCCCGCAGAGCCTGGACCAGCTCTGTGACATCATCCCACTGTCGGCTGAATCTGGGTCACAGGAACGCAGAACGAAGTGCACTCCTGTGACCCAAAACAGAAGAATGACCAAAAAGAGCTTTGGTCATATTTCTCCTTCAAAGCCTAAGTTAAAAAAAAAAAAATTAAGAAAATCATAAAAAGGGATGGTACTTACAGTGAATGGAAAGTGTCCCTTGTGCTGCTGGCTGCAGTTTTATTCAAATCCTCTGTACTGATACCCATCCCACCCCTGCAGCTATACCCACCCTCCTTTTCCATAGCTATGATTGCCATCAATGAAATGCACTGTATGAATGGAAAAACAGGTTGATGAATGAAAGGTCCACCTGCTCCATTCATAGCTCAGCTCAGAACACCCTCTCCTTATTTCTGCTAAGATCAAAAGGCTTGTTTTGCATGCGTGGAACCGATATAACAAAAATAAATACTTTTAGGCCCCTGTCACACTTTTGCGACTTGTCCTGCAACTTGGGACTGCAAAGTCGCATGACAAGTCATCCCCCATGATTTCCAACGAGTACCATTCATATCTGTGTGACTTCAAAGTAGTCCCTGCACTACTTTGGTCCGACTGATGCGACTTGAGGTCCATAGACCTCAAGGGTACACAGGCATTGCTTCAAATCGCATCAAAGTCATGCAACTTTCAGGTCATACAAGTGTGAAAGGGGCTTTAGTGGTGCATTTAACAGAACAAAAAAAAAAAAAAAAAAAAAAAAAAAAAAAAAAACACAAGAAAATATCAATTGTTAATATTTTCATATGCCTAAACAGTACATAAAACTCCCCCACACAGCAATGAGTTCCAATATTTCCTGAATACCAAAAAAACCCAAACACACACCTTACATCATAGGGTCCACCAACGCGCGTCAGCTGGGTTTGGCCTTAATAATAATAACAACAACAACTGACCCCTATAGATAAACATGCACTTCTATACAGTATCTCACAAAAGTGAGTACACACCTCACATTTTTGTAAATATTTTATTCTATCTTTTCATGTGACAACACTAAAGAAATGACACTTTGCTACAATGTAAAGTAGTGAGTATACAGCTTGTATAACCGTGTAAATTTTCTGTCCCCTCAAAATAACTCACAGCAATTAAAGCGGAGTTCCACCCAAAAGTGGAACTTCCGCTCATTTGTCTCCTCCCCCCCTTCTGGTGCCACATTTGGGGGGGGGGGGGGGGCAGATACCTGTTTAACGGCTGTGTCCTGTCCCCACTTCCAGGAGTCTCGGCCATTGAAGTCACCGTTCGGCTCCCTGCTCCTTCCCCCGCCGCCAGGCCAGTAGGAGAGCACAGCGGGTTCCTGCGCATGCGCAGTAGGGACCCAGCACGAAGCTGCAATACTTCACTACCGGGTTCCCTTACTTACTGGCTATGAGGGCGGCAGCACCCGACAGCTGATGAAAAAAACATCAGCTGCGGTGCAGACTTTGCTGGACTCCAGGACAGGTAAGTGTCCGATTATTAAAAGTCAGCAGCAGTGTAGCTGCTGGCTTTTAATTTTTACAAAAAATTTCAAATTTTTGTCCAAATTGGGCCCAAAGTGTCAATATTTTGTGTGGCCACCATTATTTTCCAGCACTGCCTTAACCCTCTTGGGCATGGAGTTCACCAGAGCTTCACAGGTTGCCACTGGAGTCCTCTTCCACTCCGCCATGACGACATCATGGAGCTGGTGGATGTTGGAGACCTTGCACTCCTCCACCTTCTGTTTGAGGATGCCCCACAGATGCTCAATAGGGTTTCGGTCTGGAGACATGCTTGGCCAGTCCATCATCTTTACCCTCAGCTTCTTTAGCAAGGCAATGGTCATCTTGGAGGTGTGTTTGGGGTCGTTATGTTGGAATACTTCCCTGTGGCCCAGTCTCCGAAGGGAGGGGATCATGCTCTGCTTCAGTATGTCACAGTACATGTTGGCATTCATGGTTCCCTCAATGAACTGTAGCTCCCCAGTGCCGGCGGCACTCATGCAGCCCCAGACCATGACACTCCCACCACCACGCTTGACTGTAGGCAAGATACACTTGTCTTTGTATTTCTCACCTGGTTGCCGCCACACATGCTTGACACCATCTGAACCAAATAAGTTTATCTTGGTCTCATCAGACCACAGGACATGGTTCCAGTAATCCATGTCCTTAGTCTGCTTGTCTTCAGCAAACTGTTTGCGGGCTTTCTTTTTTAGCATCATCTTTAGAAGAGGCTTCCTTCTGGGACAGCAGCCATGCAGACCAATTTGATGCAGTGTGCGGCGTATGGTCTGAGCACTAACAGGCTGACCCCCCATCCCTTCAACCTCTGCAGCAATGCTGGCAGCACTCATTCATCTATTTATCCAAAGACAACCTCTGATTATGACGCTGAGCATGTGCACTCAACTCCTTTGGTCGACCATGGGGAGGCCTATTCTGAGTGGAACCTGTCCTGGTAAACCGCTGTATGGTCTTGGCCACCATGCTGCAGCTCAGTTTCAGGGTCTTGGAAATCTTCTTATAGCCTTGGCCATCTTTATGTAGCGCAAGAATTATTTTTTTTTCAGATCCTCAGAGAGGTGCCATGTTGAACTTCCAGTGACCAGTATGAGAGTGAGAGCAATACCACCAAATTTAACACACCTGCTCCCCATTCACACCTGAGACCTTGTAACACTAATGAGCCACATGACACCAGGGAGAGAAAACGGCTAATTGGGCCCAATGTGGACATTTACACTTAGGGGTGTACTTACTTTTGTTGCCAGCGGTTTAGACATTAATGGCTGTGTGTTGAGTTATTTTGAAGGTACAGCAAATTTACACTGTTATATAAGCTGTACACTCACTACTTTACATTGTAGCAAAGTGTCATTTCTTCAGTGTTGTCACATGAAAAGATAAAATAAAATATTTACAAAAAGATGAGGGGTGTACTCACTTTTGTGAAATTCTGTACATCTTACTTCCTGCCCTCCTGGGAGGGGGAATAATAAACAATGTTGTAATTATGTCCCTTCCCAGAAGGGGCAGGGAGTAGCAGATCTATAAGAATACGTATGTCTTTAGGGGTCACCTACGATTAAGGCCAAACCCAACCGAAACGTGTTATAAGACGTTATGCTGCAAGCTTTTTATATTTGGTAAAATGTCGGAACTCATCACTGTGAACAGGACTTTATGTACGGTTTGGTTCATGCCTGAAGGTGAATAGAAACCTGTTCTAAGCACCAGCATTCCCCATTGTGGATTAACCAACAAGGTAGAGTGGGTGAACCTCTCTTTTCTTTTATACTAAAGAGGCAGAATTTACAAAATAACTTACCTAAAAGAAATTATACTGCAGAGTATAACAAATATGCTAAAATGTCACCAAGCACTTTACAAAGCAATACAACACAGATTCTCACCCGTAGTCTGGAGGAATCCTGGCAAAGCTGTTTTCGGGTCCCTGGAAAACGCTGTCCGACTCTGATGAGAGGGAACTCCCTGTGTTTAAAGAAAATAAAGGGAATCTATAACCATTTAAAAAGGATGTACTGTAGTTGTATATGATCAGATTAACGTGAACCTGTCCTGACACAAATTACATCAACTAACACTTTCTAATAATAATTTTATATAGCGCCAACAGTTTACGAAGTGCTTTACAATGTAAAAGGGAGACAATACAAGAGGGCCCTGCTCAGAAGAGCTTACAATCTAATAGGGTGGGGCAAGTGGTACAAAAGGTTGTAACTGTGGGGAACGAGCTGGTGGAAGTGATAGATTTGGAGGCGTGATAGGCTTCCCTGAAAAGATGAGCCCCGACCAAGTATTGAGTGCATACTATATCGTACATGGAAATACTTTTCAGTAAGCCAACATTGCTGTATTAAATAGTTTTTTTTTTTCATTGGTCTTATATAAAATATTCAGATTTCCTGAGATACTGCATTTTGGGTTTTCATTAGCTGTAAGCCATAATCATCAAAATGAAAAGAAAGAAATGTGTGAAACATATTACTCTGTGTGTAACGCATCTATATAAAAATATGAGTTTCACTTTTTGAATTGAATTACTGAAATAAACTTTTTGATGATATTCTAATTTTATGAGATGCACTAATATATACATACAGACACACACATTTTATTTATTTATTTTTTTTTTTTAAATACCACACACACATTGGAAGTGTACACGATGTTGAAAAAATATATGGAAGTTGCCCTTCTTTCAGAAGGTCTGGCAGTGTCAGAAGAGGGCTTTCACTGTCCACTAGGTACAACTGCATAGTCACAGGTCAAGGTAGTTTGATGGGCTTATAGGGCTAAGACGAATACATCAATTAAGCGCAGAGACCACCTTACCAGATGGATTGTGTGCTCAAGCAGAATTATTCTACAGGACACCAACCAGGATCATGTATTACAAACCATTTTTAGCCTATAACAAATTTGGTCAAGCAACATTGAAAACTGGGGAGTTTGACATCAGTTCTGAATTAATCTAATATGTTGATTAAAACACTTCAGCATTATCCTCCCTTGTTGACTGTGGTGTGCTACTTCCCATACATACATGTGGTCATGCTTGTGTCAGAAGGGAGGACTGTGTGCTTACTAGAGGGTGGATTTCCTTTTCTGATGAAAAAGCATGGCAGCATGTAGGTCCCTCCCTAGGGCTTCACATTGAGTATAGTTACAAGAACGCCGCCTTGTTGGGGGGGAGGGGGGGGCGACTCATTTATATAGTATAACAAGTCCTGGGAAGGATTTGGCTATTCATACGCTTTAAGAATTTTTTTTTTTTTTTGGGCAGCCTAAAGTTGGCCATACACAGATTATAAATTGGACCAGTTCAGCAGGGGTGGTCGCCCTGCTTAACAGAAGTTGATTGTTTAATAGACTTCTGTCCAAGGCATATGTTTGAAAAGTTTCCTCGATCAGCAGCTGCTCATCCATGTATTCTGACAGAGGCAGTTGTTATTCCTCCATCCACCAACTTTGTGTGGATAGAGGAATAGGTTAGCTTTTTTTTTTGCTCAGCCTGCTGAACAGTGTATAAGACTTTTCCCCAGTACTGCATCTCTAGACCTGCTGAGGTCTTATAATTAGAACATCCAAATCCTTATATAGTTTCCCACATATATACACCAAGGAAAAAAAAACCTGGTCAACCATTGGGGCACCAGACATGGGCGTCTGCAAGGGGGGCGCAAGGTGTCCGCGAGTGGTGGGGGATCTATTCTATGGGGGTCCTGCCCTGCTCTAAAGGGGGATCTATATGGTATGATAATGACTAAGCCCCTCCCCTTCATGACATTGTTGAAAAGGGGTGGAGCATGGGTGACCTTAAAATTATGCCCCACCCTGAAAAAAGTTCTGCGGATGCCCATGGCACCAGACAACTTGTGTGTTGTGCTGCCCAAGGCACATATGCTAAGAAAATATACTTATTTTTTTCGTACTGAAAACGTTCTACAGTTTTCAGAGGTCAGTATAAATGAAAGAAAAAAGTGGCCAATATAGGAGGTGGATACCGTCCTACAATGCCACGTCAACAAAAAAACAGGTATGTTCAAAGCAAATGTAAATATGTAGTCTTATTTTATTCTTTGCCATCTGTTTTTCAGCCTTGATCCATGGAAACACAAGGCCCTAAACACAGGTACCACTTGCTGGCAGCCTGCCTGTGAAACTCACCTGTTCTATACTGTAGTTTAATGGGCCGGCCATACAGGCGAATGCCATTCAGTAATGCTATAGCATATGGCACAGATTCTGTATGCTGGAAGCAGACAAACCCAAATGACTTGGAGTTGCCTTCTTTATCTGTAATAACGGTCACTCTGCGCAACGGTCCTGCCTGCAAAACAGAAAAAGCGATAGGTAAACCGCCCACAGATCTATGAACATTCAGCATGTATATCTATACAACAATGTGAAACTATATCAGAGAGGGGCACAGAAGAGGCTTCTGTGGTTTAACAATTAGCAGCATACATCTTGTGGTATCAGGTGTTGAAAACAAAATTACTTCTAAAAGTTTATAAATCAAGCAGAGTCACCTGAACCCTAATTAGAATGTTTGTTATGTGTGTTTAATACCTGACTCTGCGCTCTGGCTCCACGCTTCTCCCCAAAGCTCTGGTCTATGGGCAGAGCCTTGGCATCATGTACAATGTACGGTTATGAAGCCTGTATTGTGTGCAGTGGAGGCAGGAGAACAACCATAGCAGAGAGAAGCTTACAGAGGAGGCCACAGGAGACCAGCTGCAAAGATCGAGGGAACCCGCTGGAGTAATACAGACTCTTCTACAACCCATTAGACATAAAAGGCCAAGTTCACCTTTCTGAATATGTTACAACTAGAGATGCACTAAAATTCCGTGGGTCGAAAATGGCGTTTTCTGCATTTTGCTGATAAAGAAAAAAGGTGCCGATAACGCATGCAATTTTGCCACGATTTTACTGTGCTTATGGTGTGTTTTTCATAGGTCATGTGACTCAAAAATTTTTATCAACTTAACACGTGCATTATTGATTCATTCTTGCTGCATTTTCAATGCATTTCATTTTTTTTTTTAAACGGCAAGCAAGATTTTTTTTAACACCACAACAGAAGAATTAATATTCCCTATGGTCTTCCTGCTTCCCCTCCTGGCCAATCAGGAAGCGGGTCTTAAGACCCAACTGGGACGAGAGGAGAATTGACCGTATTGGCGGGGAACAGAAGCAGGGGGGGGGGGGGGTGCCTCAGAGGAGACGCAGGGTAAAGCCGCAGAAGCTGCCGTGACCCGGATGGGGAGTTTTGGTTTGTAATAAATAGGAAATATTGTTTTAAATCAGCAGAAGGCTAAAGGTTCTTTCACAGCAAAATCTGCTGGAATGCACTGGGAGAAATCGTTCCAATTCATCAGATGATTTCCTTAGACCCTTATTGGAATGTCACAAGTGGTATTTGATCAGGTTCTATTGGCCCAGCAAAGTCCCAACACATCTGGTGTGAAGGGCCCCCAAAGGTTTTTTTTTTTTTTTTTTTTTTTTTTAGATATTTAAAGGCTTATTCCAATCTTTAAGACCATGTTACAGCCATATTTAGGATGTCAGACAGACCCCCAACCCCCCGCTGGACAGAATTCAGGGTTTCTTCTCCCCAGCAGCAGGCGTCAGATTCTAAAATCAGCGCTGCTGATTAACAACACCCCATGCCTGAACCAGATTGCATGGGTATAAATTAGGGTTGCCAACTCATCCCTTTAAACCTGAACACATATGAATTCCACAGGTTCTGAGGTTAATTTAATGCAGATAAGGCACCAAGTGAGTTTAATTACCACCTTAATCAGCCACAGAATCTGTGCAATTCATATGTTCGGGTTTAAAGGGATGAGGTGGCAACCCTAGTATAAATGCTCATGGAATTGGTACCAGTGCAGAAAAAACAAAAAAACAAAAAACAGCCGCCATCTTCTTGAGGCGGATTTGGTGCGATTTGAGCCCTTCAAAGTGAAGGGCTTAAATCGCATTGCACAGAATGACATGGGATTTGCACAGAAATGCGGTGCGATTCACAATGTGAACCTAGGCTCAGTGTAACACAAGAGTGGTGATCACTTAGGGTAGATTCACATGGGGACAGAGAGCTGCTGGAGTACTTTACCGTTCCGGCCATTGTCGCCGATCTCTCCTCTCCCCTGAATCTGCCACTGGGGAGATCACATGACTGGACTGAAGACACCCCCTCAGAATAGGGAGGTATAAAAGCAGCTTCCTTCCACAGTACATGTGTCAAACACAAGGCCCACGGGCCAAATCCGGCCCCCCCAGGCCATTTCATGTGGCCCCTCACCTTTTCTGCAGCACCCCTCTCGTTTATGCAACAGCAAAGAAGACAGAATACCCCCTCCAGATCCTGTTCTTCTCTGTGCAGCTGTGGAGAGGCTCATCTCTCCCCTTACCCCCTCCCCAGCAGTTGGCAGAAGACAGAAATCCTCCTACAGATCCTGCGTCTCTCTGTGCAGCCACAGCACCCCCTTGTTTTTGCATTCAGCGACTACAGCCCTCCTCAGGTCCTCCTCCAGACCCTGCAATTTCTGCTTCCCAGCTCCACCTCCTTCCCATCAGCAGCACGAGGTAAAGGTGGGCGGGGGGGGGGGGGCACTGTGATGTAAGGGAGGGTGGGGGACCCATGACTTCTGATGGTGGGGGGGCCCTTGACACCTGATGTAAAGGGGGGGGGGTGCTCTGGACATCTAGTCCTACAGATACAACCTGGCCCTTTGAGGGCCACATTGGTGTGTGCAGCCTATTGCATTAGGGTGTACACCCCAAAGCTCAAACACATTGTTTTTTCTGCAGCCTTAGCTGCATAGGGCAGTGAATGAATGGGCAGTGCTCTGTGCTGAATGGCTTCCTGTTCATTCACAAACTAAAGCATAGTAAACACAGTTTACTATGAATCGGCAACACACATGGTGATTAAAACGGAGGTCCGCCCACTGCTGCAAAAATTAAAAGCCAGCAGCTGCACATATTTTTAATAATAGGACACTTACCTGTCCTGGAGTCCAGCGATGTCGGCACCGCAGCTGATGTTTCCATCAGCTGTCGGGTGCATGCCGCCTCCATTGCAGGTAAGGGAACACGGCAGTGTAGCCTTTTAGCTTCACGCTGGGAACCCTACTGCGCATGCGCGTGGCTCTGCTCATCTCTCCTACTGGCGTGGCGACAGGGACAGGGAGAGGGAGGAGGGAGCCCCAGTCATGACGTCAATAGCCATGGCTGAGTCTCCTGCCGGAAGTGGGAAAGGATACCTGTGAAAGACAGGTATGCTGTGTACCCCCCCCCTCGAAAAAGGTGCCAAATAAATGTGGCACCGGAGGGAGGGGGGGGGGGGAACAATGAGCGGAAATTCCACTTTTTTTTCCCCACACCCCCTGAGCACGCCTATGGAGGGCAACCGTAATGCAGACGTGGCCTGTGATGAAACAGAGTTTGAGACCCCTGATCTACAGGTTAGTTAGTATAGGATTTAGAAGAGGAAGGGGGCAGGTTTAAGCTTTTATTCGGCAAAAAAAAAAATTATATATTTTTTTGAATAAAATTTTTGTGTTCGATTGATTTTTTTTTTTTTTTTTTTAATCGATTAATTATAACGCACATACAGATCCTGGATAAATCTGTGTAAAAGGTTTTTTTTCCAGTATGGCATGGAATGAGAATAGGATGTATTTGCTCATATTGTCCATCTGAAGGAGAATTTATTTTAAATTATTTTCCTGCAGTATTTGTAATTCATTGAACCTGATGAACAATGCAGTTTTTATGACGGAGTACTCCTCCACTGGTACACCGCTGTTTTAGCTCCCCAGTTCTCAGCAGTCCAGGAAGACGGAACCCCCTGGGTGGTGTATCAACAGAAAGCGAGGTCGGTGGAGCGCAACACGCACAGCTCCTGCGCCTCATCGCCTAACACTTCCTAATGGCTAGATAGCAAATGACACCAATCACGGAAGGACAAACCTCCGTGATGACGCATCGGCCGGAAATGATGTCGGTGGAAGGCAACGCAATGTCGATGTCCGTGATGTCACCGGATTTCCGACGAAACTCCCTGAAGCCGGCGGAGAGGCGAGTACCGATCAAAAGAATTTATCGATCAAAAAAATTAAAATCGATTAATCCAGGAATAGTTAATTTCCACAGCTATATATATATATATATATATATATATATATATATATATATTTTATAATATAATATAATTTTTTTGTTTTGTTTTGTTTGGAAACAATAATTAGTAATCTGCGTCAATAATAAAGTCATACACAGTTCAGAAAAGTCAAAAACCAGTTGCTAGTTGACAGCAGTTTGGCAGATGACATTGTAACAAAATAACATCTGATAAAAAAAGCAAACAAATAAAAAAAAGATACAAATGCTGTCCTTAGATGTGTAAACATTTCCATTCAGAATGAATACAAGAAGTATCATGACATCTTCCCCACCCAAAAAATACACACCAACCCCCCCTCGCCTGATTCCTCTGTCCAGTCATCACCTGCAGGAAAAGCTCATAAAGGATCTCCTCCTTCACTTTGTAATCCAAATTTCCCACCCAGAGGGTCCGGTCAGCCTCAGCCTGTCTTTTCAGCATGATCAGTCACTGCAGACTGCTTACATCTCTCCCCAGCTGCACTCACATGCATAGACACAGCACCTGTCACTAGAGGCCACACAGGAAGCATCACTTATGTAGAACTCAGCAGCCATTTTTGCAGAGACCAACACACATATTGTGGATCAGAGGGCTGCAATCTTTTCAGTAAAGGCCCACCGTACACACGATCAGAAAAAATCAGAAGTAAAACTTCGTCCGATAAACGATCTGCTGATTTTCTGATTGTTAGTATGGTGCTTTCGACAGCCAATTCCGATTTTTCGGGCGCAAAAGCTGGATGTGTAGGCTCTAAAATTTTTTGTCGGATGTGAACTCAACATCCAATTTTTGCTTAATTAGTACAGTTTTCAACTGAAAAAAAAAAATGGTAAGAGCAGGACTAGGCATGCTCAGAAACAAAAGAACACATACAAAACAATTCTGTCGTACGAGAATTTTCATATGTCGAGTAACCTCTTCACTTTTGATGTGAGATTAGCAGCATACAAAAAACGGACAAAAATTTGTCTGATAATCTGATCGTGTGTACTCGGCTTTAGAGGGCCACAAAACAAAAAAACAAACAAATACAAAACAAAATCAGCTTTATAAACCAAGGAATAATAAATGACTGAATATGTTTTACTTGGATCTCTGCTGTGGAATCAGCATGAGATGGTTCAGAACAGAAAGAAAAAGAAATGACAAACCTCTAAGCAGCCCCCACTTACAAACATTCTCATAGGTGTTCACTGAAAATTGAAAATCCCTTTAAGAGAGTGCTCCTAATCTCAGCTTGTTACCTGTATAGAAGACACCTGGGAGCCAGAAATCTTGCTGATTGATAGGGGATCAAATACTTATTTCACTCAATAAAATACAAATTAATTTATAACTTTTTTGAATTGTGTTTTTCTGGATATTTTTGTTGTTATTCTGTCTCTCACTGTTAAAATAAACTTACCATTAAAATTATAGACTGATCATTTCTTTGTCAATGGGCGTACCAAAATCCGCAGGGGGTCAAATACTTTTTTCCCTCACTGTATTCTGTGGAACACACAAAATTTCCATGACCTTGGTGTCCCACACTAGCAGCTTCCAGTTTGGGGCCCTCCATGGGGGCTTTTGGAGCCCGGTGGTGGCGGTGGCCCTTCTTGTCTATTCCACCCAGGCAAATTCAAACAGATCTCACCCATGCTTTTACTATGCACATGGCTGTACATTACCTTGATTGAATTACTGAATGAATATATATCTCCTTGCCAATACCCCTGAAGAATGGTGTGTAAAACAGAAACGCGTTGCTTAGACTGGAGACAGCATGAATATAATATATATTTATCAACATTATGATTGTACAGCGAATGATGTACTTTTATTGTCTATGTACAGACACTACTTTATATGTGTATTTTTCTTTTTTTATTATGTATCTAATAAAATACGTTTTTTAATGAATGAATTTTGGTGATCTTGTTGCCTCAAAAGTCCAACTGGGGGATACCTTGTTTTCTTCAATATCATTGGGATGTTAGCGATCTCTCTCTTCCCTGTTCAGGAGTAGGGATGAGCTTCGTGTTCGAGTCGAACCCATGTTCGACTCGAACATCGGCTGTTCGCCCGTTCGCCGAATTGCGAACGATATGGGCCGTTCGCGCCAAATTCGTGTGGCGCGTCACGGCCCATAATTCACTGCGGCATGGCAGTGCATTGCTTGCTGATGATTGGCCAAGCATGCACTATGACCCGCATGCTTGGCCAATCACAGCGCCGCCTGAACAGAGAGCCATAATTGGCCAAAGCCAAGGAGGCTTTGGCCAATTATGGCTCAGGGGATTTAGTACACGCCCCACACTATATAAGGCCGCCTACACGGCGGCCCTGTGTAGTGTGTGTTCCGGCGTTCATTGAGAGAGAGAGAGAGACAGACAGTGTCATTTGATTTGAGTTAGATAGATTAGGCAGGACAGTCAGTTAGCTGCACTTACAGTGTATTGTGTGTATATATATGCATCCCAGGTGTTGCATATATATATATACACTGTATTCAGTTTAGCTAGATCCGTTCCTGTTATCTTCTAGACTATTTACATTTAGTGCAGTGCGTCCTGCTCACAGTGTTCAGCTAGATCCGTTCCTGTTATCTTCCTACTGACAGGCAGGCTTGTCTGGTTACAGTATATAAAGCTACCTGAAGAAAATTACTGGTGTTCTATTTGATCCTATTAGTACCACGGTCAGGCAGCTAGACTATTTACATTTAGTACAGTGCGTCCTGCTCACAGTGTTCAGCTAGATCCGTTCCTGTTATCTTCCTACTGACAGGCAGGCTTGTCTGGTTACAGTATATAAAGCTACCTGAAGAAAATTACTGGTGTTCTATTTGATCCTATTAGTACCACGGTCAGGCAGCTAGACTATTTATATTTAGTACAGTGCGTCCTGCTCACAGTGTTCAGCTACATCCGTTCCTGTTATCTTCCTACTGACAGGCAGGCTTGTCTGGTTACAGTATATAAAGCTACCTGAAGAAAATTACTGGTGTTCTATCCCAGCTTAGTGCAGCTACAGGCCATTAGTATGTCTGGAAGGCCAAGAAGGAGAGGCAGACAGTCACAAGCCAATAAGAGAGGGCAAGCAGGCTCTGTGTCTAGTGCTGGTCGTGGAGACGGTGCATCCTCATCAGCATGTGGCCATGGGACACGCTGGGCCTTTTTTTCGGCAGCTGGCCGTGTTGAGCCGCAACATGTGGAAGACTTGGTCGAGTGGATGACCAAGCCGTCCTCATCCTCCTCATCCTCTCTCACCCATGCCCAGGGTGCTTTGTCTGGCAAAGCAGCGGCCTCTTCCCTCAGCTCAATGTCATCAGTGACTCCTTCCCTAGCTCCACCATGTCCTCATGAGGATTCCCTCGAACTGTTTGACCACAGTGTTGGGTACATGCTCCAGGAGGATGCCCAGCGTTTGGAAGGCTCTGATGATGATACTGAGCTCGATGAAGGCAGTAACATGAGCACGGACAGAGGGGGTGCCCAAGAAGGACAGCAATCTGGCAGTCATGCTCCCCCTGCTGCAGCATACTGCCAGGTTTGCTCCAGTGATGAGGAGGGAGGGGATGATGAGGTCACTGACTCAACGTGGGTGCCTGATAGGAGAGAGGAGGAAGAGGGGGAGGAGGAGGCGGCACATCACCAACGAGGCAGGATGCCTTCCAGGGGCCAGCCTAAGGGCAGCACATTGACTGCATCACACCCCAAAGCTCCACATGTGCAGGGCGCTGCAGTCTCTGCGCGTTATTCAAAAAGTTCTTTGGTGTGGGCCTTTTTTGAGACGAGTGCATCAGATCGCACCGCTGCTATTTGCAACATATGTCTCAAGCGTATCTCACGTGGCCAAAACATCTCCCGCTTGGGTACCACATGCTTGACCAGACATATGTTGACCTGCCATGCAGTTCGTTGGCAAGCGTATCTAAAAGACCCACACCAAAGAACAAAGAGGATCTCTCCTTGGTCCTCATCAGCTGAGATTTCCAACCCCACTAGACCTCCAGTCCTCTCTGAGACCTGCAGTGAGAGGAATGAAGGTGTAGAATTAGGTGTGTCACAGCCAAGTACTTGTGGGCAATCTGCTTTTGGTACACCGACGTCAGATTGTACCAGGCAAATTTCCCTGCCCCAGCTGCTGCACCGCCGAAAGAAGTTTGCTCCCAGCCATCCACATGCCCAGCGGTTGAATGCTAGCTTGGCAAAATTGCTAGCACTTCAACTGCTGCCTTTTCAGTTGGTAGACTCTGCCCCCTTCCGTGAGTTTGTGGAATGTGCGGTTCCTCAGTGGCAGGTACCCAAATGCCACGGAAGGCGATTCCGGCTCTCTACCGGCATGTGGAAGGCAATGTCCATGCCTCGCTGGACAGGGCGGTCAGCGGTAAGGTGCATATTACCGCTGACTCATGGTCCAGCAGGCATGGACAGGGACGTTACCTAAGTTTCACGGCACATTGGGTGACTCTGCTGGCAGCTGGGAAGGATGCAGGACAAGGTGCAGTAGTGTTGGAGGTTGTTCCGCCACCACGCCTCCAAAATGCTGATTGTGACACACCTCTCTCCTCCACCCCCTCCTCTTCTTCTTCCTCCATGGCCTCTTCTGGGGCAGAGGTTCTGTCAGCTCTGCAGGGGCAGGTTCAGAGGTGGTTGACGCCACGCCAACTTAAGGCAGGAATGGTGGTTTGCGACAATGGCACCAACCTCCTCTCTGCCCTCCGACAGGGACAAATGACCCATGTGCCCTGTTTGGCTCACGTCCTTAACTTGTTGGTGCAGCGGTTCTTGGGCAGGTACCCGGGCTTACAGGATGTCTTGAGGCAGGCCAGGAAAGTCTGTGTGCATTTCCGCCGGTCATATAATGCCAGTGCTCGGCTGACGGACCTCCAAAAGGAGTTTAACCTGCCCAAGAACCGCCTAATCTGTTGACATGCCCACCAGGTGGAACTCAACGTTGGCCATGCTGCAGCGGCTGCACACGCAGCAGAGGGCCATCAATGAGTACCTGTGCGACTATGGCACCAGGACAGGGTCAGGGGAGCTTGGTTTTTTTTCCCCACGCCAGTGGGCCATGATCAGGGATGCATGCACTGTCCTGTCACCATTCGAGGAGGCCACGAGGATGGTGAGCAGTGACAGTGCATGCATCAGTGACACTGTCCCCCTTGTCCACCTGTTGGAGCACACGCTGCATGGAATAATGGACAGGGCACTTGAGGCAGAACAGAGGCAGGAAGAGGAGGACTTCCTTAGCTCTCAAGGCCCCCTTTATCCAGACAGTGTTCCTGCGTGCCCGCCGATCACACAGGAAGAGGACGAGGAGGAGGAGGAGGAGGAGGAAGATTGTGTCAGTATGGAGGTGGAGCCTGGCACTCAGCATCAGCAGCAGTCTTTAAGGGATCAGTCCCAAGAAACACATGGACTTGTACGTGGCTGGGAGGAGGTGGCTGCGGACGTTGTCGTCCTTAGTGACCCAGAGGACTCCGGACCGAATGCCTCAGCAAACCTACGCTGCATGGCCTCCCTGATCCTGCAAAGCCTGCGTAAGGATCCTCGTATTCGTGGTATCAAGGAGAAGGACCAATACTGGCTGGCAACCCTCCTTGATCCACGTTACAAGGGTAAGGTTGCGGACCTTATCTTGCCATCGCAGAGGGAGCAGAGGATGAAACATCTTCAGGAGGCCTTGCAGAAAGGTCTGTGCAATGCGTTCCCAGAGACTGGGAGGTTACAAGCTCCTGTTTCTGGACAACGTGTTGCTGAGGCTTCGGTCAGTCAAAGAAGGAGCGGTGGAGAAGGTGGCCGTCTGACCGATGCGTTCAGACAATTTTTTGGTCCGCAGCCCCAAGGTATGATCAGTTCCAGCAACCATCGCCAGCGTCTGTTTTACATGGTGAAGGAATACCTAGGGGCAAGATCAGACTTGGACACCTTTCCCACCGAAAATCCTCTGGGTTACTGGGTCTTGAGGATGGATCACTGGCCAGAGCTTGCACAGTATGCAATTGAGCTACTGGCCTGTCCTGCATCCAGCGTTCTTTCGGAACGCACATTCAGTGCTGCTGGAGGCGTGGTAACCGATCACAGGGTGCGTCTGTCCACCGACTCGGTCGATCGGCTGACCTTCATAAAAATGAATGAGTCTTGGATCACCACCAGCTACCAAGCACCTGATGCTGATGTAAACGAATAATTTTTTTTGAAATCTCAGATCCCTTCAAAGACTGCCTATGCTGATGCTGAGTGACTATCCCTGAGTAATTATCCTCTTCCTCCTCAATCATCACGCTGATAGCTTGTAAGAACATTTTTGGTTCTGGGCGCCACCACCAGTGCCTAAGGCACAATTTTTCAGCCCCTGTTTAACAGGGGCGTGTTAATTACAATTTTTGATGTAATACTTTGCAGCAGGGCTCGTTCCTGCATTCCAACTAGAGTGTCTGTGAGGGGTTGCAGTGTTGTGGCACCAGCACCAGTGCCTAAGGCCCAATTTTTCTGCCCCTGTCTAACAGGGGCGTGTAATTACAATTTTTGATGCAATACTTTGCAGCAGGGCTCGTTCCTGCGTTCCAACTAGAGTGTCTGTGAGGGGTTGCAGTGTTGTGGCACCAGCACCAGTGCCTAAGGCCCAATTTTTCTGCCCCTGTCTAACAGGGGCGTGTAATTACAATTTTTGATGCAATACTTTGCAGCAGGGCTCGTTCCTGCGTTCCAACTAGAGTGTCTGTAAGGGGTTGCAGTATTGTGGCACCAGCACCAGTGCCTAAGGCCTAATTTTTCAGCTCCTGTTCAACAGGGGCATGTAATTACAATTCTTGATCTAATATTTCACAGCAGGGCCCTGTGAGGGCTTACAGTGTTGTGGCCACAGCAACACCTAAGGCCCAAATTTCTGCTGAGTATATAGGGCAGGACCCTACTTTCAAACATCTAACTTACAAACGACTCCTACTTGCAAACGGAAGGAGACAACAGGAAGTGAGATGAAATCTACCCCTAGGAAGGGAAATTCTCTCCTGTAAGAGTTAATATGGGAAAACAATTTCTCCTTTCCACTGATGCTTTCCAATCCTTGTTCCACAAAAAACCCAAATTTTCAAAAAACATTTTTCATTGGGACAAAAAGTGAGGTGAAATCTTCTGAAGAGGAGGAAAGACAGCAAAACAAATGTCACAGGGGTGATAACCCTTCCCTATGTTTTCCAAAAAGCTTAAAAAAGATTTTTTGGCTGGAGCTAAACGCTTTAAAAATTTACCCGTTCAAAATTACAAAGAGATTCTACTTAACAACAAACCTACAGTCCCTGTCTTGTTTGCACCGCCTGTATACTGCTGTTCAGAGTATATAGGGCCTTTCCTTATTTTAATTTGGGTGCGGGGTTCCCCTTAATATCCATACAAGACCCAAAGGGCCTGGTAATGGACTGGGGGGTACCCATGCCGTTTGTCTCACTGATTTTCATCCATATTGCCATGACCCGACATGACATTAAACCCGCAAGCAGTTTTAAATGAGATTTTTTCCTTTAAAAATGACATTTTGTGCAGGGACTGTTCTAAACACGGGAAACACGAGCCACTTTACAGGCCTACTATAGACACACCCCAGGTACGATATTTAAAGGAATATTTCACTTTTTTTTTTTTACTTTAAGCATCATTAAAATCACTGCTCCCGAAAAAACGGCCGTTTTTAAAAGTTTTTTTTGCATTGATACATGTCCCCTGGGGTAGGACCCGGGTCCCCAAAACCTTTTTAGGACAATACCATGCAAATTAGCCTTTAAAATGAGCACTTTTGATTTCGAACGTTCGAGTCCCATAGACGTCATTGGGGTTCTAACGTTCGTGCGAACTTTCGGTCCGTTCGCAGGTTCTGGTGCGAACCGAACCGGGGGGTGTTCGGCTCATCCCTATTCAGGAGCTCTGGGCTTCAGAAAAATGGCAGCCTCCAACAAGAAGAAACATGAGCAATGCTGGAGGCAATTTCCAGCACACACTAATTTTGGTAGGATAATTATTAATATAGAATGTATGTTCCTTGCTAAAGAACATTATTTTTTAATCACGTTGTTATGGTTAAAGTTCCACTTTAAAGTCCCAGGGGGGGTATTACCTAGGTTTTGTTGTTTCTCACACGGACATTCGACTTATACTTTTGAAATTTAAACGATTTTCAGAACTATTTTCTACTCATCTATGACCAGCCTAACGGGGACACAGATAGCAATAAAAACCTGACAGGGGTTCCAGCCAGGGGCGGCCCATCCATTGTGGGCGCACGGGCGCTGCCTCACCTATTCGCCATTCCTATGGCAGGGGTGGGGGTGGTGTGTTTTTTGAAGCACCTGATTGGAGCCAGAGGCTCTAATAGGTTTCAAAATAGGGTGGGCTTGGGATGCAGAGCATTGCGTCTGGGGCCCTACCAGTTGTGTTGCAACAGCGAATGAATATGGAACACTGATCCTCCTCCTGGCCAATCGGGAAGCAGGTCTGATACCCGTCACCTGATTGGCTGAAAGGACAGGCGATCCTATTGGACACCTAGGAGGAGGGGATGAGACGCACGGTGGAAAGCGAGGAGGAGAAAACACAGGAGCCACTGCCAGATCCCCATGGCTGCCCGATGTGCCCACCGACGCCCGATCCCCACCGCTGCCCAATGTGCCTGCTGATGCCGATCCCCACCGCTGCCCAATTTGCCCGCTGATGCCCGATCCCCACCGCTGCCTGATGTGCCCACTGATACCCGATCCCCACCGCTGCCCGATGTGCCTGCTGATGCCGATCCCCACCGCTGCCTGATGTGCCCACTGATGCCCGATCCCCACCGCTGCCCGATGTGCCCGCCGATGCCCGATCCCCACCGCTGCCTGATGTGCCCACCGCTGCCCGATCCCCGCTGCTGCCCAATGTGCCTGCCGCCTAGATGGGGTAAGTGCCGGTGGACTGGCAGACAACAAGGGGGGTGGGTGGGTTTGAGGTGCCACGGGGGGGTGGTTGCCCCCCCCCAAACAAAAAAACCACCATCCGCCACTGGTTCCAGCCCGCTCTTTACTCCATCCAAAACTAAAAATATTGCCCTTAGACAGAGGTGGACAAAAGAAGAATGGAAGGATTGGGGTCCAACAGTTGTCAGCTGTGTGATGGGAATTCCTGTGCCTGCACAGAGATGTTGCTGCACCTCCTGTACTGCAGACAGCAAGTAACAGGGAGACTCACCTCTAGTGCTGCAATTCTCTACATGTAGCAACCAGATGATTATCTTCTTCTTAAAGAGGCCATCTCAGTCTGAGGAATGAAATGTATGCTTGGCTTGTCCTATCTAATTATCTGATGTTCTGTTGGTTCGGTAGTATCACATAATACTTGTCAATTAATTACAGATTAATTTTTACTTCCATTTTGAGCATTAAACTTCAATCCTTTGTAGTTGGATTGTCGGCAGTGAACATCTGTTCACAAGAAGCACAATACAGAGGGTGATCCTCAGGGGTCTGGGTGTAGCAATGCCTAATCTCTCCTGTGTATCGCACTGTAAATAGAGCGCTGCCAAGACACCCACCGTAATTATGTGATCTGCCGTGTTTCTTTTTCAGGTTGGTTAAATACTGTGTGACACATGCATTTATATTATTACATTTGACTATAAAATATTGTTTTTGCCTCTTTAAAAAAAATTAACTCTTAGCCCTGGTTCACACTGGATGCTACTACTTCACTTGAAGTCGCACGATTTCAAAGTAGCAGGTCATCGCGATTTCAGGTGCTACTTGGCTGACATCTGTGCCACTTCATGCACAGATGACTATGCAAGTTGCAACTGAAATCGCACAAAATAGTGCCGGAACCTTTTTTTTTCAAATTGGTGCAGCACCACAAAGTCGTAGTCGCACCGATTTGAACGGTTCCATTGCTGACAGTAGGGTGCGACTTGTCATGCGATTTGGAACTGTCAATTCACGTAAGTTGCACCGGTGGGAACAGGGGCTTAAAGGATTAGTTCACCTTTATCAAAACAGTGCCTATGCAGAAAGGGGATGTCTGTAGATAAAACCATCTTTGCAGCTTTGACCAAAGTTGAATAATGTCCTTGCTATAGCTGTAGACCATTTACATACCTCGTGAAGCCTAACTGGAAAACTCCTAGGGCCTTGCTAAGGATGTTGCTAAGAGAAGCTTAGCTGTTAGGCCTGGTTAATACCTATACAGTTTGCTTTTGATCCATTTCTGCAGTGCTTTTTGCAATGTGTTTTGCTTGTGTGTTTTTGATGCCTCTTGTATGCTTTTTATATGCGTTTTGCAATTCTTATACATTTTTGCCCAACTTTTTGTTGGGCAGATTGAAATTGCAAAATGCTGCAAAAACGTGGCAAAAATCACCGCAAAACCGCAGCAAAAATGCACTGCATGCTTTTTTGCAGTTTCTCCATTGAAGTCTATTTAACCAAAAACAACAAAAGCAACTCTTCCAGTGAAAGTGTATGTATATTCATTCTGTGAAAATGGGGCAAAAAAAAAAGATATTAGACTATTTCCTGTGCTGTTTAAACCCTTTTTTTTGATTTAAATGGAAAATATCACATGTTGCAAACAGGTGGCTCTAAATATCATTTTCAATACAACCCTAAGTGCTGCCTGCTCCCTCTCTTGGTTAATACTGCAGTAGGCTTAAGGGAGACACAAAAACAAGACAGCATCCTGTGTGTATTGTTGCCACCTTTTCTTCAAGCCAAACCCGAACACTTTAGCAGCAGCATGTTTTTTGTTTTTTTTTTTTAAGGGGGGGGGGGGGGTATACGCTATAAGATTGTAAAAGGCCTGGAACACTTTTGGTGGCCTGAAAGAGAGTAGTAATGCGGCGCGCTGCGGCGACCAGTGCATGAGGCACTGTGAGTGTTGTGAGTGTTATGCACGGAATGCAGGGGTCAGAAATTTTTAATGTACAAAATACAGGGGTCAGATATGTCCCGGGGAGATGGCTAGAGCTAGCAGGGTGTGGGGGAAGTTAGATATGTGCTGGGGGGAGTCTTTTGGGAGGGGAGAGGGCTAGTGCTAGCAGGGGGGGTCAGATACGTGCTGGAAGTGGCGGAAATGCTTTGGGAGGGGAGAGAGCTTTTTCTTTTTATAAATTACATTCATCCTGCGGTATGATGCCTAATGTGTTGTGCAGAGTAATAATACCCCGAAACATCACATCATGCATGACGTCGCATTACCCTGAAAGCAGTACTTCAAAACCATTTCACAAAAAATCCGGTCATACAGTCAAATAACATTCAAATGGGCAACGGGTGTGGTGGGGGGGGGGGGGGGGTGGAGAAGGTGGGGTAGGGGAGGGAGTAAAAGAGTTCACAGGCCCGAAGCTTTATTTGAACTGCCAAAGGATACACGGGTGGGAATGGGGAAATCTTCAGACCTCCTCTTCCTCCTTGAAGTCCATCAAGTGATAGTCTCTGAGCAGACTGTGAACCAGTCTGCGGCAGTCCTCGATGGACATCCTCTCCCGCTGGTGGATGAGGCGCTTTCTGGCGCTCCTTAAAGCAACACAGCACCCGCCAGGCACCGTCAATGTCCTCCTGTGAATGAGTTCCGCAGAAGAGTCCGTTCAACACACCAAAGTGTGTGATAGCAGTCTGTGGCACAAAGTCTTTGAGTTCCGGTTCCAAGGCCCTCAGCAGGTCCTGTGCACAGGGGCACTCCCAGAAAACATGCAGAGCAGTTTCCTCCTGGATGATGCAAAAGGGGCAGTGCCTGTATCTGCATAGGTTTCTGGCATGCATGAATGTCCTGAGTGGCAACCCCCCTGGATTGCCATCCATGCCAGATCTTTGTGCCTGTTGGTGAGTCTCTTTGAAGAAACATTCCTCCAGACCACTTTAGAAGTGGCTGAAGGGAGGCCTGGAACAGACTCAACAATGTCCGATGCTCTGATCAACTTGTGGATAGTTTTTGGCTTCCACAAGTCGGGCTTCACTCCATGTAGCCCCAGCTCCTTAATAAACTTGAAGGTGTCCAAGTAGTACCAAGGTGTGTCCCAGTTGTAGGGGATGGAGCTGTCCCATTTGTCCCATCCAAGGGTCCTCCAAAGAGGCAGGAGGAAAAAACGGGACATGGAGTTACCGCCAGAGTCCACAGTTCTGTCAACCAATGTCCTGCGGATGCAGTTACAAGCAAAGCACACCCTCAGTAAGGTAGCGATGTCGGGCACGCCCTTACCGCCCTTGAGGGGTTCCTTGAACATAACCGCCCGCTTCACTCTGTCCATTTTGGAGCTCCAGATGAAGTGAAACACCGCCCTGGTGATGGCCTTACAGGTGTTGACCCGAGGGGGCCAGGCCTGGGCGAGGTACTGCAACACAGGGAGGATCTCGCTGCGGAGTACCAGTGTTTTGCCTTCAATGGTGAGTTCTCTGAGGCTCCAAAGTCCAAACTTCTGTCGCATCTTTGACAGTCTTTCCTCCCAGGACTTCAGGGCTGCGCCCTCAGCTCCAAACCAGACCCCAAGGATTTTGATGAAGTCCGTCTTGACGCTGAAAGGAATTGGTGCAGAAGAAGGCAGGAACCACTTTCCGAAGAGCATGACTTCTGACTTCCCGCAGTTGACCTTTGCCCCTGAAGCTTGGCCGAAGTCCTCACAGGTCTGGGCGAGTGTGTCGATGGAGCGCCGAGCTAGCAAGAGGGGGGTCAGATTTGTGCTTGGGAGGGGAGAGGGTTAGAGCTAGCGGGGGGGGCGGGGATATGTGCTGGGGGAGCTTTAGGAGAGGACTGGTGTTAGTGGGGGGGGGGTCAGATATGTGCTAGGGGGGCGCTTTGGGAGGGGAGAGAGCTAGAGCTAGCGAGAGGGGGGTGGGGGTCTTGGATATGTGCTCAGGGTGCTTTCGGAGGGGAGAGGACTTGTGTTACCAGAAGGATCAGATATGTGCTAGGGGAACACTTTTGGAGGGTAGAGGGATAGTACAAGATGGAGGTGGGGGTCTTGGATATGTGCTGGGGGTGCTTTCGGAGATGAGAGGACTTATGTTACCAGAAGGATCAGATATGTACTAGGGGGACACTTTTGGAGGGTAGAGGGATAGTACAAGATGGAGGTGGGGGGTAGGATATGTGCTGGGGGCGCTTGGGAGGTTGGATATGGGCCGGGGGGGGGGGTGCTTTGAGAGAGGAGAGAGATAGTGCAAGGGGGTTGTCAGATTTCAAATCCAACCCACACTAGTCTAGCATAAGTTTTCCCCCTGCCAAAGTGCCCCCCCCCGCACATATCCTCTTAATCCCTCGATAATTCCACATATTTTTTAAGTTGTCCTCCTTCCCAGCCACTCTCTCCCCCTCCTCTGTCCATCTACAGAGTATAAGAAAAACTTTGTACAGACCTCAGACCAGCGTGTCCCTGCTCCCCCCTCCTCGTCCTGTGTGTGTGTACAGACTCAGAGCAGAGAAGGAGGAGGAGGGGACAGCTTTGATCCACTCACACTCTGTGGAAACAGGCTTCCATCGGGACTCAGGGAGACACATCAGATGGCGAGAACACTTGTCAGTCTCGGTGCAGTCCGGTGTGAATAATGTGTCCGGGTATGGGGCAGATGAAAACCTGTACACATCATTCAAAAACCGGACTGTCCAGGAGAAAACCGGACAGGTGGCAACCTTACCTGTGTGGCCTGTCTCACCCTCCCATGAGGTCTGGCTAATAGTGGCCATACACAGTGCTATAAAATGATTGATCTAAATTGATTGACTGCATAACGCTCCACTTTTCAGATATTTATTTGTAACAAATGTTGAAAACCATTTATCATTTTCCTTCCACTTCACAATTATGTGCCACTTTGTGTTGGTCTTTCACACAAAATCCCAATAAAATACATTTACTTTTTGGTTGTAACATGACAAAATGTGGAAGATTTCAAGGGGTATGAATACTTTTTCAAGGCACTGTAGATGCCAACTGTCCCAAATTTGTCGGTTTGTGTCTTTGTGTCACTTACCTGATAGGAGACTGAGATGACGAGGGCAGCCTCTCTTATATCTCCTGTCCAAGAAACCCTGAAGGTGAGACGGTGAGATAGAGGGTGCAGAAGAACAGGAGGAACACGGGTGCTAGAGGATGTAGAAGGACACGTGAGCCTCTATTTGTATAAATTATTGAAAAATTACAAAGGTACCACGTACCATCATCCTAGATTCAGTATTTGGGGAAAAAATCCCTTGGGTTTTCTTGTTTTTCATGTTTGTGTATCCCTTTACACCATAGAAACAACAAGGGCTATTATAAACAAATTTGCACATACTATATCTTGTTTATTTTTAGCAATTATTGATATACTGGTATACCCACATGCTCTGCCCCACGTGTCCCCCACGAGGGGAGCCCTTGTGACATCCCTTTCTTGACTGCCGTCCTTGTGCTGGTTCCTCTTGGGTAAGCAAATCGGTGACTATTTTCTCCCTTACTACAATTCATTGACATATTGCTATAATGGTACTTTTGTTTTGTTCTAGATGATACTACATATATATACCTCCTGAAGAAGTGGCTCCCACCGCGAAACATGTGGAGGATATACAGTACATCGAGAATTTATATGTCCTCAACAACATATGTCTGAGGATTTTATGTGACCTGCTAGACTTGTTTGTATAGTACATTATTTGATGATGTTATCAATTATTCTAATTAATTGGATCTTTGTCCTTATAACACTTTTGTATAAATAAAATTTATGTTCAATTTCAGAACCCCACCCTGGAGATGCTGACCAGGAAGATATAGTGGAATGTGCAAGCAGGAGTCTCAAATAGTCAGTAGGAGTATCAGTTGTTAAAGTGGAACTCTGGTGTGTCTGAAAGTTCAGGATGGCAGAGCTAACTGATGGTGTTAGTACATGTAGCATGGCTATGCATAGAAGCAGGCAGCTGCATCAGCAAGTAATCAAGCAGGCACTTGACAATGGTATAAAGCAGAATCAGAGGCAGAACCAATTGCCATCAGAAGTTAATTAGTAAATAGAGTCCACCTGTGTGTAATTTATTCTCAGTATAAATACAGCTGTTCTGTAAAGCCCTCAGAGATTTGTTAGAGAATCTTAGTGAACAAACAGCATCTTGAAGGCCAAAATACACACTAGACAGGTCAGGGATAAAGTTTTGGAGAAGTTTAAAGCAGGGGTAGGTTATAAAAAAATATCCCCAGCTTTGAACATCTTACAGAGCACTGTTCAGTCCATCATCTGAAAATGGAAAGAGTATGGCACAACTGCAAACCTACCAAGACATGGCCGTCCACCTAAAGTGACAGGCTGGGCAAGGAGAGTATTAATCAGAGAAGCAGCCAAGAGGCCCATAGTAACTCTGGAAGAGCTGCAGAAATCCACAGCTCAGGTGGGAGAATCTGTCCACAGGACACTCCACAAATCTGGCCTTTATGGAAGAGTGGCAAGAAGAAAGCCATTGTTGAAAGAAAGTCATAAGAATTCCAGTTTGCAGTTTGAGAGAAGCCATGTGGGGACACAGCAAACATGTGGAGGAAGGTACTCTGGTCAGATAAGACCAAAAATTTTACTTTTTGGCCTAAAAGCAAAACGCTATGTGTGGCGGAAAACTAACACTTCACATTACCCTGAACACACCATCCCCCACTGTGAAACATGGTGGAGGCAGCATCATGTTGTGGGGATGCTTTTCTTCAGCAGGGACAGGGAAGCTGGTCAGAGTTAATGGGAAGATGGATGGAACCAAATACAGGGTAATCTTAGAAGAAAACCTGTTAGAGTCTGCAAAAGACTTGAGACTGGGGCGGGGGTTCACCTTCCAGCAGGACAACGACCCTAAACATACAGCCAGAGCTACAATGGAATGTATTAGATCAAAACATATTCATGTGTTAGAATGGCCCGGTCCAAGTCCAGACCTAAATCCAACTGGCAATCTGTGGCAAGACTTGAAAATTGCTGCATCCAATTTGACAGAGCTTTTGATATTTTGCAAAGAAGAATGGGCAAAAATCTCCCAAAAAGACTTGCAGCTGTAATTGCAGTGTGTGTTGGTCTATCAAATAAAATCCCAAAAAAACACATTTACGTTTTTGGTTGTAACATGACCAAACCTAGCAAATTTCAAGGGGTATGAATACTTTTTCAAGGCACTGTATGCATTATGAGAGGCTGCAGTCCTCGTAGTTTTATATATTTTTTTATGTTATAAAGATATTATTGAAGGATCTGGAACACACAAGGGTGGACAGGAGCTCAAAAAATTCCCTGGCGTGGAAAATTAAATCCCTGGGTTACTACCGTCAGCTGCTAATCTTTGGTTTTCTCCAGCTTTTATAAATACAGTAAGTCCCTGTGAAAAATATATTTATGTCTTGGATGGAGTAGGTTATGATCTCTGTTGCATTGGTAAGATTTCTCTTCACTTCCTGTCCCAGAGACACAGCAGGAAGTAAGAGGAGAAATCTCAAAAGCAAAGGGTTATCTCTTCCTTGATGGTGTCGCCAGAACAGGTTCACAAATTGAAAGATTTTCCCTCACCTCCTGTTCCTGTAACAACGTAAACATTTTGGATTCTCCACAATTTTCTGAACCTGAGACAATGAGGATCAATAGAGAGTCAGGGTCAGCAATAAAACCTGAAATGCGTGTCTACGCTATCAAAACAAACACTTTTATGGGTCTATTTTTAAAACATTCAAGGAACAAATGTCATACACTTTCATGCAGGCTGGACACATTCTCCCTGTATTTTCTATAATAGATTAATTTCTATGATTGTCAGTGCCATCTAGTGGCCAAAATGTGGTATTTTTTCTCATTGGTGTATTTCAGAAAACTATACCACATTTTGGCCACTAGATGGAGCTGATGATCATGGAAATTAATCTATTACAGAAAATATGGAGAAAATGTGTCCAACCTGCACAAATGTGTATGACATACGTCTAACTAATTCTTTATAAATAGATCCCTAAAAAATAATTGGTAAAGCATGGTGGTCTGAGTCTTTGTCTTCTTATATGTTTTTGATATATTCCTGCTATATTTCTAACTGTTCCTATCCACCTAGAAATTTAGATTTTTTCTGCCAACTTGAGTCTTGTTTTATTCTCCAAACTATAAATCAAATAAGAAATTCAGAAATTCAAAATAACTATACCATGTGTGCAGGAACTCAAACTCTTAGTTAGCTTTAAGACTTATTTATGCCTTTATTTACTTGCATCCCGTATAATAATTTTACTTTAGTTCCTGTGGATGACCTCTCACTACTTGTCCTGTCTTAGAGAAGTAGGGTTGAACCACTAGAAGCTCCCATGAAGCAGATTTTTTTTTAATGCATCCCGTGTAAGCTGTGCTGCCAAAAAATGACTTCATTTTCTGCAGATGCGGCAAAAGTTGATGTTATTGGACTATTTTCTCTCCAGAATGAATGTTATTTATTCATACAAAATGAATCAGGAAAATACTGCATTATAGGTACCAGATGGAGCTGACAATCATAGTAAACAAGTATTTATGTCAGAGATGAACCGAAATTTCGGCGGCCGAAACATAACGGGCGAAAATGGTGTGTTCGCCATTTCGCCGATAGAGAATAAGGTGGCAAAAACGCAAGAGATTTTGCCGCAATTTTACCATGATTTTACTGTGCCTATGGTGTGTTTTTCATAGGTCATGTGACTCAAAAATAAAAATTGTAACACAGGTGCGTTAGTGATGTGTTCTTGATGCATTTTCAATGCATTTTAATGGGGAGGTGTGCGTTTTGGTGCTTTTTTTAACTTGCCAAAAATTCACCAATGCGCAACGGACCATTGTGAAGACTTACATAGAATTTAAAGGGATGCATTTTTCTTGCTCTTTCTTGTGCTAAAGGTGCCGATAATGGCCGACAATAAATTCATATTAATTTAAATTCATGATATGAATAAAAAAAAGTAGAATATAATACTATTATATATAAAAATATATATATTTTTTAAAAGCTTGATTTTTGGTTTAGATTTCGGCCAAGAGCATCCTGAATTTTCGGTTTCGGCAACAAAATTTCCATTCGGTGCACCTCTAATTTATGTTTATCTGCTCCATCTAGATGCCATAATGTAGTATTGTCCTGACTCCCTTATACAGGACACCAGGATTGGTCCTGGATGTCAGGTATATTCCCCCAGTATTTGAGTTGTGGTCTTTTTAAGGGGCACAGTTTATCCACTTCAGCTCCGGAATGATTTACCCCCCTCCTGACCAGGCCATTTTTTGCGATACGGTCGCTTTAACTGACAATTGCGCCGTCGTGCGACGCTGTACCCAAACAAAATTGATGTCCTTTTTTTTCCCCACAAATAGAGCTTTCTTTTGGTGGTATTTGATCACTTGTCAAGTTTTTATTTTTTGCGCTATAAACAAAAAAAGACCAACAATTTTGAAAAAAAAAAAACATTTTTTATGCGTAAATAAACCCAAAAAATATATAAAAAAACACATTTCTTCCTCAGTTTAGGCCGATATGTATTCTTCTACATATTTTTGTTAAAAAAAATTTGCAATAAGCATGTATTGATTGGTAAAGTTGTAGCGTCTACAAAATATAGGGGATAGATTTCGATATTTACATCTAACACACTAGGGGGCGCTACACCTGATTACAGGAACTTAGGTTCGGTAGGGGTAAACCCAAGGGTTTTAGAGTCCAGAAAAGGAAGTCAGCTGCTGGCAGTGAGAGAGTGGGCTGAACACCTGTGTGAATTTAGGATTTAGCAGCAATGGCTGAGCTGTGAAAACCTCCACCTTCGGACCCCTGGAGCCAGCGGGAGACCCCAAAACCACAGACTGGTATGGTGATGGTTCACCTTTAACTAGCTGGCAATTTTGCACTGGAGAATGAACCATTTTTTGTGTGTGTTTTTTTTTTTTTTTTTTTCTGTTTGCTTTTACCAACACGGCTGGCTGATAATTGTGGGCTACCTCATATTACATGCTATAATCTGTGATAATTAATAACATTCAACCTGGAGTGCAAATAGCCTACTAACTTTTGCCTCCATTCACACAGAACAAATGTACATGCGGTTCCTCTGCATGAATAGCTCTTAAATTGTTTTTATAAATACAACCCTAAGCCCCCCTGTTCACATCTGGGCGTTTGCGGGTAGAATCGCTGTGATTCTGCCCGCAAACCCAAAACGCTCTGCAAAACTGACAAATCACACCATGCTTGATCAAGTACCATCAATGGCACCTAAATGCGGGTGCAGTTCTGCCATGATTGTCGTATGATAAATTGTGCTGCAATCCACATCATGCAAAGCTTGTCGCTCAAAAAAGGAGCAGGAGCTTCTTTTGGGTGACAAGCTTAGCGCAATGTGCTTTGTCGCAATTGCAGCATGATTTATCCTGTGACAATCCTGGCAGAACCGAACCAGTGTTTAGGTGCTAGTGAAAATGAATGGCACCTGAATAAGCGTATTGTGATTTGTCAGTTTTGCAGAGCGTAATGGGATCGCGGGCAGAATCGCAGCAAACGCTCAGGTGTGAACAGGTCTTAGAGATTTTAAGTGATTTCTCCTTTGGGGGGAGGGATGAGTAATATCTTAAGTTCTTATTTTAACCACTTCAGCCCCGAACCATTTGGCTGCCTAAAGACCAGAGGACTTTTTACAATTTGGCACTGCGCTGACTTAACTGGTAATTGCGCGGTCATGCAATGCTGTACCCAAACAAAATTTGTGTCCTTTTTTTCCCACGAATAGAGCTTTCTTTTGATGGTATTTGATTGCCTTTGCGATATAAACAGAAAAAGACCGAAAATTTTGAAAAAAAAATATTTTCTACATTTTGTTATAAGAAAAATCCAATAAACTTAATTTTAGTCATACATTTAGGCCAAAATGTATTCGGCCACATGTCTTTGGTAAATAAAATGTCAATAAGCGTATATTTATTGGTTTGCGCAAAAGTTATAGCGTCTACAAACTAGGGTACATTTTCTGTAATTTACACAGCTTTTAGTTTATGACTGTCTATCTCATTTCTTGAGGTGCTAAAATGGCAGGGCAGTACAACACCCCCCCCCCCCCCCAAATGACCCCATTTTGGTCACCCCAAGGAAATTGCTGAGAGGCGTGTAGAGCCCGTTGAATATTTAATTTTTTTTGTCCCAAGTGATTGAATAATGACAAAAAAGTAACACTAAATGATATATTGCTCACACATGCCATGGGAATATGTGGAATTACACCCCAAAATACATTCTGCTGCTTCTCCTGAGTACAGGGATACCACATGTGGGACTTTTTGGGAGACTAGCCGCGTACGGGGCCCCAAAAACCAATCACCGCCTTCAGGATTTCTAAGGGCATAAATGTTTGATTTCACTCCTCACTACCTATCACAGGAAGGCCATAAAATGCCCAGATGGCACAAAACCCCCCCAAATGACCCCATTTTGGAAAGTAGACACCCCAAGGTATTTGCTGAGAGGCATGGTGAGTATTTTGCAGATCTCATTTATTTTTGAAAATGAAGAAAGAAAAGAAAAATTTTTTTTTTTCTTTTTTCAATTTTCAAAACTTTGTGAAAAAAGCGAGGTCTGCAAAATACTCACTATACCTCTCAGCAAATAGCTTGGGGTGTCTACTTTCCAAAATGGGGTCATTTGGCGGGGGGGGGTATGTGCCATCTGGGCATTCCATGGCCTCCGAAACTGTAATAGGCAGTGAGGAGTGAAATCAAAAATTTACACCCTTAGAAAGCCTGAAGCCAGTGCTTGGTTTTTCGGGGGCCTGTACGAGGCTAGGCTCCCTAAAAGTCTCTCATGTGGTATCCCCGTACTCAGGAGAAGCAACAGAATGTATTTTGGGGTGTAATTTCACATATGCCTATGGCATGTTTGAGCAATATATCATTTAGTGACAACTTTGTGCAAAAAAAAAAAAAGTGTCTTTTTTTTCCTGGAACTTGTTTCAAAATATGAAATATTCCATGGGCTCAACATGCCTCTCAGCAAATAGCTTGGGGTGTCTACTTTACAAAATGGGGTAATTTGGGGGGGGGTTTTGAACTGTCACACATCACCCACTCTTCTAACCACTTGAAGACAAAGCCCTTTCTAACAATCTTGTTAACATGAAAAAATAATTTTTTTTGCAAGAAAATTACTTTGAACTCCCAAACATCATATATATTTTTTAAAGCAAAGGCCCTACAGATTAAAATGGTGGGTGTTTCATTCTTTTTTCACACAGTGTTTGCGCATTTTTTTTTTTTTTTGGGAAAAACACACTTTTTAAAAAATTTTAATGCACTAAAACGCACTATATTACCCAAATGTTTGATGTAATAAAAAATATGATCTTAGGCCAAGTACATGGATACCAAACACGACATGCTTTAAAATTGATTACAAACGTGCAGCGGTTACAAACTACATACATTTTTAAAAGCCTTTACCACTTTAGATTTACATAGGTCTACTGCTTAAATTACTGCCCTCAATCTGACCTTCGCATGCATACTTCACATGCATGGTGCAATGGCTGTTTACATATGACGCCAGACCGACGGTTGCCAAGACCGAGAGCAGGGGGAGAAGGGGGTGCTTTTGCTTTTTTTTTTTTATCTTATTTTTAGGGCTGTTACTGATTAAAATTTTCGTGTTCGATTAATCGATTTTTTTTAAAATCGATCAACTAATTTCGATGAATTATAACGCACATACACATCCAACTACTTTTATCTGACGTCATGCATACCTCCTCTCCCGTACGCGTTAAATTCAATCAGAACTTCCTCAGCGGGGCTGGGCTACGGCCTCACCCTACAGTCTATTTAAATAGCACCGTTGTGCATCAGGGGGACTGATGGAGAGCCAGAGACATCCATCACCTGCTGAGACAGCAGAGTGTCAGCTCTTTGGAAAAAAGTGCCCTCATCATAAATGTTTCTTGATTGCTGGATAACCAATCAATGTCAGTTCATCGTCAAACTCACTTGCAGCCAGGAAAGCCCTCAGATATGTTTCTTTTCATAGCCAAGTCCAGGATTTACATAGATGTTTATCTGAATACTTTGACCAGTGAGATCAATCAAATCATTAGGATCTGTCTTCCTCAATTTATGATTTCATGGACATTGACGTCACCGGACTCCGCCCCCTTTCCCTTCGTTAGCAGACTGAGGCACTTGGGGAAGGGGGAGGAGTCCGGTGATGTTTATGTCCGTGACGTCACCGGAACTCCCTGAAGACCCGGAAGCCGGTGGAGAGGTGAGTACCGAGCAAAAGAATCTCTCCTCTGCCCTCAAAGCATCTGACCACACCAAGATTGGTGTGATAAAATGCTTTCCCAATTTCCCAATGGCGCTGTTTACACCTGGGAAAATCTAAGTCATGAAATGCTTGTAGCTTCCGGTTTCTTAGGCCATAGAGATGATTGGAGCCATTCTGGTCTCTGATCAGCTCTATGGTCAGCTGGCCGAACCACCGGCTGCATTCTCAGGTTCCCTGTTGTGACAGGAGAGCCAGAGAAAAGCATGGAAGATGGTGGGAGGCATTTCCTCTCACTGCTTGTAAAAGCAGTCTAGAGGCTAATTGGCTACTAGGATTGCTTTTACATGAAAGCTGGCTGAAAAGAATGATACCTAAACCGGCAGGCATCATTCTGGTATAACCACTCAAAGTCCAGCAACATACCAGTACGTTGCTGGTCCTTGTTGGGCATATATTGTAATCATTTTTTTTTTTTTTCATGCAGCCTATGGGCTGAACGAAAAAAAAGAGATTGATCGGTGGGTATGGCCACCATTAGAATACCTCCCTTCATCCACCCACTTCTAATGATGGGCATACATGCACCATTTTGGTTTTTAACTGTGGTGGTGAAATCACCTCCTACAGCGCTTGAGTCATGGCTTTATGTATCGTGGGAGCAAACGCTGTTGCTGTCAAGATGAATAAATCAGTGCTGCAGCTGAATGGCCTAAAAAATATATGCCGAAGCATGGGGGCATCCGCCCCAAAAGTTAGGAGCAAATCGCTCCTCCACCCCTGCTGCCCCCATGCTTTGGCTTATATGCTCTTTTTTTTTTTTTTTTTTTTTTTTTTTTTTTTACTGTGGTGGTGAAATCACCTCCGACAGCGCTGGAGTCACGGCTTTATGTATCGTGGGCACAAACGCTGTTGCTGTCAAGATAAATAAATCCACGCTGCAGCTGAATGGCGTACATGAAAACGAAAAAATGGTTAACAATAAAACACAGTAAAGTATAAAAAAAATTACATACCTGAAAAGCAAACATGATAAAACATAATAACAATAAAACATTGCAGAATAGAATACAGTAAAAAAGAGCAGAACAATAGAGAGAATATAGAGAGAACAATAAAACAACTTTTTCTGTTTTTAGTTTATAGTTTTTTTTTGTTACACTTTTTTATTTGTAACTGTAATGGTTCGGTTCCAGGTTCGGGTCTCTCAAAATGCAATGGCATCTTGGGAGACCCTGTGAAAGTGTGCCTAGTCTGTGCAGTGCTGTACCTTACGCTGGGAAGGTGAGGTGGAGCACTGTCTGGAAACAGAAGGGGTCTGACGATTTCTTTCTGGAATTTAAGGAAGGATTCAGTCCGTCCTGAAGCTCTGTATTGCACATGAGCGTTCAGCAAAGCCAATTGAAATAACTAACTATACAGACACTTTTTTTTTTTTTTGTACCAGCATCTGGCCTTACGGGCAACTAGGTACGGCGCCAACAACTGGTCGTTGAGGTCCACCCCTCCCATATTAAGGTTATATTCGTGGACACAGAGGGGTTTCTCCACAACACCAGTCGCCGTAGAAATTTGGACAGTCGTGTCTGCGTGAAGAGAGGTCAGAACGAAAACATTCTTAATATCCCTCCACTTCACAGCGAGCAAATTATTACACTTCAAGCAGGCTCTCTCCCCCAGCCTAAGATGGGAATCTACAAGCCTCTGGGGTAAGCCCCAGTGATTAGATCGCACGGTGCCACATGCTCCAATCTGATGATCAAACAAGTGACTAAAAAGTGGCAGGCTCGTGTAATAATTGTCCACATACAAATGGTACCCCTTTCCGAATAAGGGTGACACCAAGTCCCACACAATCTTGCCAGTGCTCCCTATGTAATCTGGGCAGTTTGGTGGCTCTACGTGACTATCTCTTCCCTCGTAAACCATAAAACTTTATGTATAGCCTGTGGCCCTGTCCCAGAGCTTATACATCTTGACCCCGTATCTGGCACACTTGCTGGGAAGATAGGGTTCGAAAGCGGCCAAAAAATGTATTTAGGGACTCATCAATGCAGACAACTTGATGGGGAGTAAACATGGCTGCAAAACGTTCGTTGAAGTGGCTTACGAGGGGCCGAATTTTGTAGAGCCGATCGTATCTAGGGTCTCCACGAGGACCACAGAGTTCATTGTTGTTGAAATGCATGAACCGCAAGATCTGCTCGTATCGTTGTCATGGAGGCAGAGAACACGGGCATATGGTAAATTGGGTCAGTGGACCATTATGACCATTTTAACTATGCCCATGTCGAGGGATAGGCCCAGAATGGTCTTAAATTCAGAAACCGTAATTGGTTTCCAATCTCTGGCAAGGGAGGACGGAGGAATAGTGGCGATGTGTTGACCAGCATACAAATTACTTTGGTCCACAATAGATCTATAGAGATCTTCCGTGAAAAATAGTGAATAAAAATCAAGTGACGTAAAATCAACTTTCTTTTCTCGGACATCACGGGACACAGAGCCACAGTAATTACTGATGGGTTATAGGGTATCACTAGGTATTGGACACTGGTCACACCCTAATCAGGAAGTTCAACCCCCTATATAACCCCTCCCCTTCCAGGGATACCTCAGTTTTTACACCAGTGTCTTAGGTGTTGGACGTGCAAAGATGTCCTGTGCTGAAGCTCCAAAAGGAATATCCTAAGATCCTATACTGGGGCAAGCCAGGCGACCGGATCCATTCAAAGTGTCTTTTCATGGCCGAATTGGATGGTACCCGGGCCTCGTGTCCGAAGAAACGAGGTTTTACCTGTAACGCTTCTCTTTTTAGAGAGCTGGACCCGCGGATCAGAAAATGGCTTTAAACTTCCTAATTTCTGGCGAGGTGCTTTACAGGCCCAGAACTGAAGGATCCCTCTACTGATGGGGGCCCCAGTCTCTGACGGTTTTTCACAAACGGAGCCCACCGTGAGAGGCGAAGGCTGGGTCTGTGTAAACTGAACCCTGCGGCCTGGATAAGGTAAGAGGAGATTCCACAGAATTTTAATTCTAGTGGCTTTTCTCCTTTAAGGTGAATGCATGCTGTGCCTATTGTGACCACCGGGGGCGGCCAAGAGCACAAACCTTCTCATGTTTGATCTGTCTCGGCGTCCGCTGCACTGGCTCTTCCTCCAGCTCCTAAGGTAGATGTGGGGGGTTTTCTCTGCTGGGATGGTCCCCCCAGGCTAGGGAAAGGCTCAGGTATGCTGTAAGGCGGGTGAGACCGCACTGTCACAGCCGCTACCGCCGCCGCCACCGAAGCCGCATTGCGATGCAGGGCCCATCACTGCCGGCCTCCTCCTTATTCCCCCAACCCCAGCCTCCCTTCAGGATTGTCAGAAAGGGTCGGCTCGCGCGGGAAGCGCTCGTTTTTCAAAAACGAGGGGGGGGAAGGGGGGGCGGGGCGTCAGCGTGCCCAGACGCCCACAGTGCCAGAAAGCATGGCTATTTAAAGCACACTGTACAGGTGCTCTGAGCTTTGGAGAGACACAGAGCTGACAGTCACATGTAAGGTGGGACACAGGCATTCCCCTAGGCTGCATTCACTAAAGAACACTGGATTGGGCATTTGGTAGCAAGGCTTTTAGCCAGACTACATCGCTCAGCAGTCAGTGTTCGTTTTTGATACCTCACACCTTGTTGCTTTGCACTATGGGTAGAAGAGGTTCAAGCACCCCAAGAACCAGAGGCACTAGGGGGTCTCGTTCAGGTTCTGAGGACCCCCTGTCTGCTACACCATCCCCTCCTGAGGGACCAGGGGCAGCTCGACAGGGAGAGCCATTGGGGTTAGGGGCTACATCTGCTGCCGGCACTTCAGCCCCTGTGTATATTACACAAGAAGTTTTTTCCTCAACCATTTCTGGATTAGAGAAAAAACTAATGGCCGCGATTACATCTTCACTCAGTGAAAGAAAACGCACAAGGCCTTCCTCTGCTCCCCAAGACTCTCAGTCAGAGGAGCTCTGGGATAAAGGAGATGAATCCCTTTCAGAGGATCGGGATGGGACAGATGATTCCTCTTCGGAGGATTCAGGTGGAGAGCGACCCTCTGCGACTTCCCAAGAGGAGAAAGTCTTAGTGCAGATCCTCACTGGTTTGGTCTGTTCCACTACTACAGAAACCTCTTCTGCTTTGGGGTCACTGAAACCTTTCCAAGCAGCACATGCTTTTCCTGTTCATAATTTACTTGAAATGCTGCTTTATTCTGTGTGGGATCACCCAGATAAGCGATTTCTTCCGCCGAGAAAGTTTTCTACACTTTATCCTATGGAAGAAAAGTTTATTAAGAGGTGGGGAATACCGGCCATTGATGCGGCCATTTCCTCTGTAAATAGTAATCTGACTTGTCCTGTAGACAACGCTCAGATGCTCAAAGATCCTGTGGATAAAAAGATGGACTTCTTATTGAAAGATATGTTCTCTTTAGCAGGATCAGTGGCCCAACCTGCAGTAGCAGCGATTGGAGTCTGTCAATACTTAAGAGACCATGTTAAGCAGGTCATCAAAGTATTACCTGAACAGCAGGCCCAGGGGTTTGCTAACCTTCCTGCGGCTTTATGTTATGCTGTTGACGCCATTAGAGATTCTATCGTGCAAACCTCTCGCCTCTTGCTTGGGTTGGTGCATATACGTAGAATCTTATGGTTGAAAAACTGGTCAGCCGAAGCACCATGTAAGAAGCTTCTAGCTGGGTTTCCCTTCCGTGGTGAAAGGTTGTTTGGAGAGGACTTGGATAATTATATCAAGACGATCTCCTGTGGGAAAAGCACTCTCTTACCTGATAAGAAGAAGAGTAAGCGTCCCTCTTTTAAACGGACTCTTTCCCCAGCGCCAGAGGCATCAGCCTCTAGGCAGTCACGACGGTCTCCCCCGTCTGGGGCAAGAAACAAGAGTCAACCCCAGGGACACAAGAAATCCTGGGGGAAAAGGTCTTCTAAGCAACACTAAGACCTCTTCATGAAGGGGCGCCCCGCTCGCTCGAGTGGGGGGAAAGACTGCTGCAGCTCTCAGGGCCCTGGCAGAAGGACTTCCAGGACAGATGGGTGATCTCCACGGTAACCTTAGGGTACAGACTGGAGTTCCAAGAATGTCCCTCTCCTCGTTTCCTCAGATCAGGTGTTCCCAGAAAGCCAGAAGAGAAGCAGTCGCTCCTTCTAGCGATAAAGCGACTTTTGTCGCAAGAGGTCATTGTGGTGGTTCCCACAAAGGATCAAGGATTGAGACTCTGTTCCAATCTTTCTATGGTCCGAAAACCAAATGGGGATGACAGACCCATTTTGGATTTGAGAGATCTGAAACGATTCCCAAGGATGCAGTCCTTTCGTTTGGAATCAATTCAGACAGTAATCTCCGTCCTGCAGGGAGGAGAATTTCTGACTGCTGCAGCTCTCAGGGCCCTGGCAGAAGGACTTCCAGGACAGATGGGTGATCTCCACGGTAACCTTAGGGTACAGACTGGAGTTCCAAGAATGTCCCTCTCCTCGTTTCCTCAGATCAGGTGTTCCCAGAAAGCCAGAAGAGAAGCAGTCGCTCCTTCTAGCGATAAAGCGACTTTTGTCGCAAGAGGTCATTGTGGTGGTTCCCACAAAGGATCAAGGATTGAGACTCTGTTCCAATCTTTCTATGGTCCGAAAACCAAATGGGGATGACAGACCCATTTTGGATTTGAGAGATCTGAAACGATTCCCAAGGATGCAGTCCTTTCGTTTGGAATCAATTCAGACAGTAATCTCCGTCCTGCAGGGAGGAGAATTTCTGATATCAATAGGCATCAGAGATGCAGGCCTATATGTGCCCAGTTTTCCTGCTTAACTGAAGTGTCTGCAGGCAAAGATCACTGCTCTAAGGGAGCTGATTCTGACAGTCAGGGCCAAGAAGGGTCTTTCTGTCCGCCTTTATATGAGGCTGCAGGGGAAGATGGTGGCTTCATTTGAAGCAGTTCCCTATGCCCAGTTCCAAGCAGAACTGTTGCAACACAGTATTCTGTTGACCTGGAACAGGAAGGTGCAGGCATTAAACTTTCCAATGCACCTATCGCATGCCATGCGTTGGAGCCTCAGTTGATGGCTCATACCCGAAAACCTACAGAAGGGGAAATCCTTCCTACCGGTTGCCTGGGATCCTCTTGCAGGCAGGACGGATGCGTTGGTGATTCCGTGGCATCGGTTCTCACCGATTTATGCATTCCCTCCCATTCTGCTACTGCCACGGCTCCTTCGCAGACTCAGGCAAGAAGGGAAGTCGGCACTTCTGGTGGCCCCCGTTTGGTCCAGAAGAACCTGATAAGCAGAAATAGCAGGGATGATGGTGGGTTCCCGGTGGACCCTACCGATACACCCAGACCTCTTAGCTCAAGGTCCGGTGTTCCAGCATGCCTTACAAATGCTAGATTTGACGGGTGGGCTATTGAATCCCACGTTCTGAAAAATCGTGGGCTTTCAGGTCCTGTCATATCTACCTTGATCAATGCAAGGAAGCCAGCTTCCAGAATGATTTATCATAGAGTCTGGAAAGCTTATGTATCCTGGTGTGAATCCAGGGGTTGGCATCCCAGGAAATATGTCATAGGTAGAATTCTGAATTTTCTACAATTAGGATTAGAGATGAAGCTGGCCTTGAGTACCATCAAGGGCCAGGTGTCGGCCTTATCAGTGTTGTTTCAATGGCCGCTTGCTTCGCATTCTCTGATCCGAAACTTTATACAGGGGGTGATGCGTCTTAATCCTCCGGTTAAGGCGCCCCTAAACCCCTGGGACTTGAACTTGGTTCTATCGGTGTTACAAAAACAACCTTTTGAACCAATACGTCAGATTCCTTTGGTCTTACTGACGAGGAAATTAATTTTCCTGGTAGCTATCTCTTCTGCTAGAAGAGTATCGGAAATAGCAGCTCTTTCCTGTAAAGAGCCTTACTTGATTATACACAAGGATAGAGTGGTACTGCGCCCTCATCCTAGTTTTTTACCGAAGGTGGTTTCAGATTTTCATCTAAACCAAGACATTGTGCTACCTTCCTTTTTTCCAGAACCTTGTTCTTCGGAAGAAAGGTCATTACATTCTTTGGATGTAGTAAGAGCAGTCAAGACCTATCTGGAGGCAACTGCTCAGATTCGCAAGACGGATGTCTTGTTCGTGCTGCCGGAGGGTCCCAATAGAGGACAGGCAGCGTCAAAAGCGACCATTTCTAAATGGATTCGACAGTTGATTATTCAAGCTTACGGTTTGAAACGGAAGGTTCCCCTGTTTCAGATCAAGGCACATTCCACAAGGGCTATTGGTGCTTCTTGGGCAGTGCATCACCGGGCCTCTATGGCTCAGATCTGCAAGGCTGCAACCTGGTCTTCAGTTCATACATTCACCAGATTCTATCAGGTGGATGTGAGAAGGCATGAGGATATCGCCTTTGGGCGTAGTGTGCTGCAGACAGCGGTACAAGGTCCTCAGGTCTGATAGCACCCTACTTGGTTGTGATTTCCCCCCCCTCAGTTGGCATTGCTTTGGGACATCCCATCAGTAATTACTGTGGCTCTGTGTCCCGTGATGTCCGAGAAAAGAAAATAGGATTTTTTATTACAGCTTACCTGTAAAATCCTTTTCTTTCGACGGACATCACGGGACACAGAGGTCCCGCCCCTCTTCTAATACACCTATACTGCTTTGCTACAAAACTGAGGTATCCCTGGAAGGGGAGGGGTTATATAGGGGGTTGAACTTCCTGATTAGGGTGTGACCAGTGTCCAATACCTAGTGATACCCTATAACCCATCAGTAATTACTGTGGCTCTGTGTCCCGTGATGTCCGTCGAAAGAAAAGGATTTTACAGGTAAGCTGTAATAAAAAATCCTATTGTTTCCACCTGAATTCCAGGTTGGCCAGTGAATGGGGGAAGTAGGGGGGCTGCAGAAGTGGTGGGCTCCCAATTAGGATTGGCAAATTCTGCAGGAAGGACAGTTCACCAGAAGGATGAGTGGCACTAGTACTTCTCTACTCCATACGAGAGCCCTGTGGTTCTTGCACCTCAACAGCAGCAGCAGAAGATCGGGGTCTGGTACGCCTGACCTTGGCAGGGACCACAACTCCGTCGTCAGAGCTATCTGTCATGGAGCCGCTTTCGTCTACAGGTAGTATTCTGAGCCTAAATCTGACAATTGAGTAACTTCCTCCTCACTATCTGTCATGCTCAGAAACGTGTAGGCCTCTTCACTAGTGTACCTTCGATTTGCCATTTTGGGCTCTAAATTTACTGGTACAGTAGTGAGACTCACAGGAAAAAAATCTCCTAGGCTGTCAGCAATTGTATCAAACGCTACCAAAAAAACTGTTAGCGATCCCAGGGATCAGGCCTGACTCTGCGAATGCTGCAGTTATGTGTTTAGTGTTTTGTAAGTGACAATGATCGATCAATACCGCACTTGGGTGGGCTGGGCTGGGCAGAGGGGCAAAACGCAGGTGCTAGCAGGTATCTGGGCTGATCCCACTAACACTGCGTTTTTTGGGAACCCTAAACTGCTGGGGACGCTAGTATAGATAATGTCAGATATTGATCCGTTCAGATACTATACCACTAAGGGAGGTGTATGCTGCATGTTAGCTACTGCCTGGGGCGACGCAGACGCTAACTGACCCTAAAACCTAACTGATATCACCCGCCGGGCGATCAGGGGGTTAAACCTTTATTGGGTAAGAAACGGCGGGTATAAAAAAAACTAACTAACCAGCGTCACCTGTAACACTTATACAGTGATTACTGGTGAAAGGGTTAACTAGGGGGCAATCAGGGGGTTAAAACCTTCATTAGGTAGTATATGGGGGTACCTGACGCTATAAAAAGCTGACGGTGAACCTGAATAACTAACAGGCTAAGTAGCGTCACCCGTGACACCAATACGGCGATCAGAAAAATGATCGATTAGTGACACTGGCGACAGGGGGTGAAAGGGTTAACTGGGGGGTGTTCAAAGGGTTAAACCTTTATTGGGGGGGTTAGGGGGGTACCCTCCCTAGACCTAAAGGGGCCTACCACTAATTGCCCTAACACTTATAACAGTCACAAAATGACACCAATGCAGTGATCAGTAAAAAAATTAAAACTGCTATTGGTGTCACTGTGACAGGGGGTGCAGGGGCGGTGATCGGGGAGTGATTTATGCGCCTATGTGTACTAGTGTTAGTGTGCTGTTGGTGCAAACTCACATTGATGTCTTCTCTCCTTGGGCTCCGGATGAAAAGACCGACACGAGGAGAGATGACATCACTTCCTCTGCTTCTGTTTACATTTCAGAAGCAGAGGAAGCTTCCTATTCGTTAGGAGCGATCGAAAGGGGGTGGCCATGAATCAATGGCCTCCCCCTCAGGACGGATCGCTCCTGCAACGATGCCGACCGCCTCGGGCACGCCCCCCGCTCGCGGGAGGGGAGTAATGTATAGGTACATTACTCTGCCTGCCCGTGCCATTCTGCCAATGTCATGAGGCAGTCGGCAAGTGGTTACGTGTGTTTTATAGGATAAGCAGATCATTCTTTTACAACGGGGTTAGGAAACCTTTTGAGCACAGTGTGCTGACAAACGTTTTCAAAGAAATTGAGCGTGTCTCGATTTTATAACAAAAAAAAAAAAGAAAAACACTCTCAATCATAAAAATAATTTTTTTTATAAAGTAAATGCTTTAAACTACTTTTAGTAGTGAGAAATTAACATCCTGCACTCACGTCTCAGATCAGAACCAGTTCATGCACCTTCACACCTCCGATCACTGTAACCCCCCCCCCCCCCCCCCTGCACATCTGCCCCACCTCCTGTAACCCCCCCCCCCCTTGCACATCTGCCCCACCACTGAATCACCTGCTCAGTTGCCCCACCAATGCACCCCCTTTCTCATCTGCCCTACCACTGTACCTCCCTGCACATATGCCCCACCGCCGTATCCACATGCTCTTCTGTCTCACTACTGAATCCCCTTCTCATCTGTCCTAACACTGAAACCCCCCCCCCTGCTCTTCTGTCCCACTGCTAAACTCCCTTCTCATTTCTTCCACCACTGTACTTACCTGCTCATCTGCTCCTCTGCTGTACCCTCTTCTCATCTATGATATGTGTGATATGCAGAGTGGTGAAAGGAAGCAGAGATGAGACCCATCTACCTGTCCTGGCACACTCCTCCTGCTGACCCACCTCTCCTATCCAGCCCACGTGCTTGTATGTGATGTATGTGATGTCACATACAAGCATCTGGAATGGATGCGCAATGATGAGCTCAGGTCAGGGGTATTTTCTGAAAGCAGTGTGCCCGTGTGCAGGATCATAAGTCGGGCCCCCGCAGCTGAGAAAACGTTTCTGTACGGCAGCATAAGTTGGGTGTTATTTTCATTGCACTGAATACTGGCTCTGTCTTAACCACTTGAGCCCCGGACCATTATGCTGCCTAAGGACCAGAGGTCTTTTTCCAATTTGGCACTGCATCGCTTTAACTGCTAATTGCGCGGTTATGCAATGCTGTACCCAAACGAAATTTGCGTCCTTTTCTTCCCACAAATAGAGCTTTCTTTTGATGGTATTTGATCACTTCTGCAGTTTTTATTTTTTGCGCTATAAACGGAAAAAGACCGAAAATTTTGAAAAAAAATGATATTTTCTACTTTTTGTTATAAAAAAAATCCAATAAACTCAATTTTAGTCATACATTTAGGCCAAAATGTATTCGGCCACATGTCTTTGGTAAAAAAAATGTCAATAAGCGTATATTTATTGGTTTGCGCAAAAGTTATAGCGTCTACAAACTAGGGTACATTTTCTGGAATTTACACAGCTTTTAGTTTATGACTGCCTATGTCATTTCTTGAGGTGCTAAAATGGCAGGGCAGTACAAAACCCCCCCAAATGACCCCATTTTGGAAAGTAGACACCCCAAGGAAATTGCTGATAGGCATGTTGAACCCATTGAATATTTATTTTTTTTGTCCCAAGTGATTGAATAATGACAAAAAAAAAAAAAAAAAAAAAAATATTTACAAAAAGTTGTCACTAAATGATATATTGCTCACACAGGCCATGGGCCTATGTGGAATTGCACCCCAAAATATATTCAGCTACTTCTCCTGAGTACGGGGATACGACATGTGTGGGACTTTTTGGGAGCCTAGCCGCGTATGGGACCCCGAAAACCAATCACCGCCTTCAGGATTTCTAAGGGTGTAACTTGTTGATTTCACTCTTCACTGCCTATCACAGTTTCGGAGGCCATGGAATGCCCAGGTGGCACAACCCCCCCCCAAATGACCCCATTTTGGAAAGTAGACACCCCAAGCTATTTGCTGAGAGGCATATTGAGTCCATGGAATATTTTATATTTTGACACAAGTTGCGGGAAAGTGACACTTTTTTTTTTTTTTTTTTTTTTGCACAAAGTTGTCACTAAATGATATATTGCTCACACAGGCCATGGGCCTATGTGGAATTGCACCCCAAAATACATTTAGCTGCTTCTCCTGAGTATGGGGATACCACATGTGTGGGACTTTTTGGGAGCCTAGCCGCGTACGGGGCCCCGAAAACCAATCACCGCCTTCAGCGTTTTTAAGGGCGTGAATTTTTGATTTTACTCTTCACTGCCTAACACCGTTTCGGAGGCCATGGAATGCCCAGGTGGCACAAACCCCCCCCAAATGACCCCATTTTGGAAAGTAGACACCCCAAGCTATTTGCTGAGAGGCATGGTGAGTATTTTGCAGCTCTCATTTGTTTTTGAAAATGAAGAAAGACAAGAAAAAACTTTTTTTTTTTTTCTTTTTTCAAATTTCAAAACTTTGTGACAAAAAGTGAGGTCTGCAAAATACTCACTATACCTCTCAGCAAATAGCTTGGGGTGTCTACTTTCCAAAATGGGGTCATTTGGGGGGGTTTTGTGCCACCTGGGCATTCCATGGCCTCCGAAACTGTGATAGGCAGTGAAGAGTGAAATCAAAAATTCACGCCCCTTAGAAAGCCTGAAGGCGGTGCTTGGTTTTCGGGGTCCCGTACACGGCTAGGCTCCCAAAAAGTCTCACACATGTGGTATCCCCGTACTCAGGAGAAGCAGCAGAATGTATTTTGGGGTGTAATTTCACATATTCCCATGGCATGTTTGAGCAATATATCATTTAGTGACAACTTTGTGCAAAAAAAAAAAAAAAAAATTTGTCTCTTTCCCGCAACTTGTGTCGCAATATAAAATATTCCATGGACTCGACATGCCTCTCAGCAAATAGCTTGGGGTGTCTACTTTCCAAAATGGGGTCATTTGGGGGGGTTTTGAACTGTCCTGGCATTTTATGCACAACATTTAGAAGCTTATGTCACACATCACCCACTCTTCTAACCACTTGAAGACAAAGCCCTTTCTGACACTTATTTTTTACATGAAAAAGTTTTTTTTTTTTTGCAAGAAAATTACTTTGAACCCCCAAACATTATATATTTTTTTAAAGCAAATGCCCTACAGATTAAAATGGTGGGTGTTTCATTTTTTTTTTTCACACAGTATTTGCGCAGCGATTTTTCAAACGCATTTTTTGGGGAAAAAACACACTTTTTTAAATTTTAATGCACTAAAACACACTATATTGCCCAAATGTTTGATGAAATAAAAAAGATGATCTTAGACCGAGTACATGGATACCAAACATGACATGCTTTACAATTGCGCACAAACGTGCAGTGGCAACAAAATAAATACATTTTTAAAAGCCTTTAAAAGCCTTTACAGGTTACCACTTTAGATCTACAGAGGAGGTCTACTGCAAAAATTACTGCCCTCGATCTGACCTTCGCGGCGATACCTCACATGCATGGTGCAATTGCTGTTTACGTTTGACGACAGACCGCCGCTTGCGTTCGCCTTAGCGCAAGAGCAGGGGGCGACAGGGGTGCTTTTTTTTTTTTTTTTTTTTTTCTTTATTATTTTTTTGCTTTTTTATCTTATTTTTAAACTGTTCCTTTCATTTTTTTTTTTTTTAAATCATTTTTATTGTTATCTCGGGGAATGTAAATATCCCCTATGATAGCAATAGGTAGTGACAGGTACTCTTTTTTGAAAAAATTGGGGTCTATTAGACCCTAGATCTCTCCTCTGCCCTCAAAGCATCTGACCACACCAAGATCGGTGTGATAAAATGCTTCCCCAATTTCCCAATGGCGCTATTTACATCCGGCGAAATCTAAGTCATAAAATGCTCGTAGCTTCCGGTTTCTTAGGCCATAGAGATGTTTGGAGCCACTCTTGTCTCTGATCAGCTCTATGGTCAGCTGGCTGAATCACCGGCTGCATTCTCAGGTTCCCTGTTGAGACAGGAGAGCCAGAGAAAAACACGGAAGACGGTGGGGGGGGGGGGGCATTCCCTCCCACGGCTTGTAAAGGCAGTCTAGAGGCTAATTAGCCGCTAGGATTGCTTTTACATGAAAGCCGACCGCTGGCTGAAAAGAATGATACCAAGATGATACCTAAACCTGCAGGCATCATTCTGGTATAACCACTCAAAGTTGTGAATGGCGTACCTGAAGACAAAAAAATGGTTAACAATAAAGCACAGTAAACAATAAAGTATAAATAATTACATACCTGAAAAACAAACATGATAAAACATAATAACAATAACAATAACAATAAAACACTGCAGAATAGAATACAGTAAAAAAAGAGCAGAACAATAGAGAGAGAGAATAGAGAGAGAGAGAACAATAAAACGACAACTATTTTTTTTTATTTTATATATATTTTTTTTTTTTTTACACTTTTTTTGTAACTAACTTTTATAACTGTAACCGGTTCCAGGTTCGGGTCTCTCAAAATGCGATGGCATCTTGGGAGACCCTGTGAAAGTGTGCCTAGTCTGTGCAATGCTGTACCCTACGCTAATACTCAACTAGTGTATGGTAGCGTTCAAAACATTCACCAATGCAAAGACCAGGATTGTCAGGACAGAAGGGACAATAATAGCGGGTGTCACGCCTATATCCGCGTTTGCTGCAGACACAACATCTTTTTGGGGGGGGTTCGTTGGGTAGGGGTACTCGGGAGCACATAAAAATGCCTCTCATGCAGCCGACTGCATTTCGTTGGGGGATGTGAATGGGGGAAGTACGGGCGCTGCAGAAGTGGTGGGTTCCCAATTAGGATTGGCGAATGCAGCAGGAAGGGCACTATGGGCACGACGGGCCTGTGTTTGTCTTTTTGGTGGCAGCGGGACACTACTTGTGCTTATCACCTCACCAGCTTGAACTGCACTTATGGGACTCGCCACGTCACCAAGTGTTACTGCAGTGCTGGTTTGACTACGACCGGGGTGTACTAGGCCGCTGGTGCTTGCCAGTTCAATAAAAAGCTTCCAAAAAAACTGTTAGCGATCGCAGGGATCAGGCCTGACTCTGCGAACGCTGCAGTTATGCGTTTAGTGTTTTGTAAGTGACAGTGATCGATCGATACTGCACTTGGGTGGGCTGGACTGGGCCGGGCGGAGGGGCAAAACGCAGGTGCTAGCAGGTATCTGGGTTGATCCCGCTAACACTGCGTTTTTGGGAACCCTAAACTGCTGGGGACGCTAGTATAGATCTAATCTGATCGGATCAGATATTGATCCGTTCAGATACTATACCACTAAAGGAGGCGTATGCTGCGTGCGTGGGTGTTAGCGGTACTGGCGCTAACCTGACGCTGCCTGGGGCCGGTGCTTGCTAGTTCACCAAAATGCTACCAAAAAAACTGTTAGCGATCGCAGGGATCAGGCCTGACTCTGCGAACGCTGCAGTTATGCGTTTAGTGCCTTGTAAGTGTCAGTGATCGATCGATACTGCACTTGGGTGGGCTGGGCTGGGCCGGGCGGAGGGGCACAACGCAGGTGCTAGCAGGTATCTGGGCTGATCCCGCTAACACTGCGTTTTTGGGAACCCTAAACTGCTGGGGACGCTAGTATAGATCTGATCGGATCAGATATTGATCCGATCAGATACTATACCACTAAGGGAGGTGTACGGTGCGTGCGTGGGTGTTAGCGGTACTGGCGCTAACCTGACACTGCCTGGTGCTTGCTTGCCAGTTCACCAAAATGCTACCAAAAAAACTGTTAGCGATCGCAGGGATCAGGCCTGACTCTGCGAACGCTGCAGTTATGCGTTTAGTGTTTTGTAAGTGACAGTGATCGATCGATACTGCACTTGGGTGGGCTGGGCGGAGGGGCAAAACGCAGGTGCTAGCGGGTATCTGGGCTGATCCCGCTAACACTGTGTTTTTGGGAACCCTAAACTGCTGGGGACGCTAGTATAGATCTGATCAGATCAGATATTGATCCGATCAGATACTATACCACTAAGGGAGGCGCATGCTGCGTGCGTGGGTGTTAGCGGTACTGGCGCTAATCTGACGCTGCCTGGGGCGACGCATATCACCGCCGGGCGATCAGGGGGCTAAACCTTTATTAGGTAATAAACGGCGGGTGCCCTGACACTATAAAAAATAAACGAACTAACCTGCGTCACCCGTAACGGTTATACGGTGATCAGTGGTGAAAGGGTTAACTAGGGGGCAATCAAGGGGTTAAAACATTTATTAGGTAGTATATGGGGGTCCCTGTCACTATAAAACGCTGACGGCGAACCTAAATATTTACCTCACTAACTAGCGTCACCAGCGACACTAATACAGCGATCAGAAAAATGATCGCTTAGCAACACTGGTGACAGGGGGTGATCAAGGGGTTAAAACTTTATTAGGGGGGGTTAGGGGGGTACCCTAGACCTAAAGGGGGGTAATACTCACTGTCCCAACACTGTAACTGTCACAAACTGACACTATGCAGTAATCAGAAAAAAAAAAAAAAAAAAAAAAAAAAAAACCTGCTGGTGTCAGTTTGTGACAGGGGGGGGGGTGATTGGGGGGGTGATTGGGGGGCGATCGGGGGGGGGATCGGGGTGTTTTGTATGCCTGGCATGTTCTACTGTGTGTGTAGTGTGTTGTGCACTCACATTGATGTCTTCTCCCCTCGGCGCTGGAACGGAAAATACCGAGCCGAGGGGAGATGACATCATTTCCTTTGCTGCTGTTTAGCATACAGCAGCAAAGGAGTGTTCCCATTGGCCGGCGGCGATCGCGAGGGGGGGGCCACGAACGGATGGCCTCCCCCTCATCTCGGATCGCCGGGGAACAGAACGGGACCGCTTCGGGCACCGGGGGGGGGTCCGATCGGACCCCCCACCCGCGAGAGGCAAATCACGTACATGTACGTGATTTTGCCTGCCCGTGCCGCCTTGCCGACGTAAATCGGCGTTAGGCGGTCCTTAAGTGGTTAAAGGAACACAGAGTGCAGGAGTTCAGTAGTAAGTGACGCAAAGGTTCAGGAATAATCATTTCAACAAAGTTCCCAGAAGCTCAACAGTAATTCCACAAACTGTCACCTGATTGTGGTTTTCACAATCAGTGAAATTCCTTCTTTCTGAGATTGGTAGTGGCAACCAAGCGAGTCATCTTTCTCCAGATGGTGGGTGGGGCTAGCAGGACTGTGATTGACTTTAGCAGTGGCCAATGACATTCCTCCTCCTGGAAACAGGGACCACCCCCCCAGCAGAACTGCACCCAATCTCTTCCCCATCACAAAGCGGACGATCACGGCTACAGCAAAGTTAGAGAACCAAACCATGTTTCCCATCTTTTACAATATGTGGGGACACAGTGCCTCCCCCTCAGAGTAGGTGCAGTGTGGGGAATTTTGAAAATGGAATGCTTTAGTGTCTCCGACACTTCCCTGCTCTGCTGATGGGGAGGGAGTCAAGTGTCGGTAAAAGAAGCTTTGCGTGCCGCTTGCTGGCACCAGTGCCGGGGGTTGCCTACCCCTGCTTTACACTGTCGTGGTTTAGCACTCGGATGTCTGTATGTACTCTGATAACTGTTGTTATGCAGCAGATGGATAATGTAGAGGAAAAGGCTACATGTGGCCTCAATCGTTATGTAAAAAGTGTGAAACGCTGGTTTACATCACTCATACCTTTACTTTGGCCCTTGATTCAATATAAACCATATTTTACACTTCTTTGTGAGTTTATATTGGTAGTAATGTCATCAATTAACATCTATCAGCTGGAAAAATGAGTAACCCAATTCTTTTTAATAAGCTCACTCTCCTATAATGATCTTGCAGTCATTAAATATTAATGACAATGACTTCTATTACCAAAGTTGTAAGTGGCATGAATATGATATCTTAGTTACAGGGTGTTGTTTGTTTACCTAGGTACAGTACTCTCAAAGTATATAAGTTCTCTGGTGGACCTCCATACCTTGCTCTTTGTCATGTCCACATCCAATCGCATGTGTTGCATGCTGACTGACAAGTTCTTACTTCATCAATTTTGTCCGCATGAGTAATGAACCAGGACATCACAGCCTGATATGTATGCAGACAAATAAAGTGCAGCCAGAAATGGAGACTAACTACAATCAGGAGAAGCCGGGGGGATCTCAGGATGCTCCAAATCCAGAGCTAGCTCCTGGTATAGTATCTCATTCTAATGTTATTACTATATTATACTATATATTGTTTTGCATACAAAAGCCATTTTTGGATTTATTGGTTTACAGACAAGTGTTATTACATGTCCTACAGGCCTAGAAATGTACAGTATATAAATGTGGTTTAGATTTTCTAATTGCATACTAGCACATTATGAAATACTTACTTTAGAAGGAAGCCCTCCAGCAGAGCGCTGTCACTGCTGATAGTGCTTCCATCTTCCCCCGGTGTTGTTTGTGTGAGTGGCCAGAGCCGCAATGATGTCTCTCCCGCGCATGCATGCGGGAGCCCTCAGTTATGGCACAGTCCCCCCCCCTCCCCCCCCCCCCCAGTCGATCGATCTGTCCCTGCACTTACCCCATCTAGTTTTCGGGCTTCCTCCGGGTGGCGGCTTAACCCTGCATCTCCTCCTTCCTTGGTGACACGGCCTCCCTCCTCCTCCACAGCAACCAATAGGATTGCTTCTCCTCTCAGGTCAATCGGGTCTCGGGACCCCCTTCCGGAGCCAGGATTGGCCAGGAGGAGAATTGGGAAGACAATCGCGAATATTAATTGGCTATTGTCACACAACTGCGTGGGCTTGGGGGCAGTGCTCTGCGCCACGAGCCCATGCTTTCTTTTTTTTAAACCAATTAGAGCCTCTGGTTCTAATCGCGTGCTTCTGAAAAAAAAATCCCATTGGAGTCCATGTGCCCTGCATGTAAATTAGGGGTCGGGTGTATGGATTAGGAGGGCGGCACCCCTTATGGATGGGCCACCACTGCAAGTAACATTTATTATTTCGTAAAAATGTTTTTTTTTTTTTTTTTAGTCTTTAAATTCAATTTAAGCACTGTCAAATTACTATTCACTAGATTTTAGTATGGGAAAGGCAATAGGCACTAGAGAATGTGCATGCCTGTCAAACCAATTGGACCATCTAACAATATCTCCTGGGCCAGGATCTCCCCTATACAGGAAGCGGGAGCCACAATCGGACAGTCCTGGAAATGGAAAATAACTTGATAGAACCGGACTTTTTAATCCAGCTGATCACTTTTTTTAAATTAAAAAAAATCTAGATCCGCAGAATATGGGCACCTTTAGTCTTTAGCTGTAGATAGTCATGTGTCCTATATTGTGGAAATCCTGTATAAACCCATGATATTAAAGTGATGATATAAATGACTCGGGGAGCCATTTGCATCCCTCCTTCCTTTCCTACATACTACACCAGAACATAAATGGCTGACACTGATTACAGATGTGCTAAACAGACAGCTCCTTTTTTTTTTTTTTTCCTTTATTTTCCAACTTACTTCTTTTCTTTCTTATTTATGTATAATGCACTGTGATCTGGGCTGTTGCTCCAAGGCAGGGGTCTCCAAGCTTTCTAAACGGACCAGTTTACTGTCCTTTAGACTTTAGGGGGCCGGACTGTGGCCAGTTGGGGTAGAAACTGTCCTGGCAGCAAACAGTGCCCCATATTTGATACTAGACATGTGAAGAATGAAAAATTTTTGTTTCGATATTTTTTTTTTTTTTTTTTTTTGTAAATTCTTTTTATTAAAGTTTTCATATATTGCATATAACCTCCCAACAGTGTTTCTCAACCTTTTAACCTTTGAGGAACCCCTAAAATAATTTTCATATCTACAGCTCACGGAACATTGATGTGATTAGCGAGCTGTAGATATTATTCTTAGAGGCAGCATTAAACCATAGAATAAATATTAAAACTTACCTCCTTTAATGTGAAACTTGTGCTTGCTCTTTTTTTACAGATGCTCAATTCTGGGTCAAACCTGAGATAAGCTGTGTACAGAGGGGCAGCAGGGAATTGTATAGGGGGGCCAAGAGCACAGAACAGTACAGGGGGGCCAGGAGGGAGCTGCGCAGTTTGGTGGGCCCAGAGAGCACAGTTCGGGGGGACAGGAGGAAACGGTATGGGGGCAGGAGGAGAACGGCACAGTACAGGTGGGGGGCAGGAGAACAGTGCAGTACAGTGGGGGGGAGCATGAGGGAGGAGAACGGTGCAGTACAGTGGGGGGGAGCATGAGGGAAGAGAACGGTGCAGTACAGTGGGGGGGAGGGAGGAGATCGGCGCAGTACAGTGGGGGGGGGCAGGAGGGAAGAGAATGGTGCAGTACAGTGGGGGGGGGGCAGGAGGGAGTAGAAGGGCGCAGTATGGGGGGGGGGGAGAGCGGCGCAGTACAGGGGGGCAGGAGGGAGGAGAAGAGCAAGGTACAGGGGGGGGGCAGCAGGGAGGAGAGCGGCGCAGTACAGGGGGGCAGGAGGGAGGAGGAGAACACAATAGTTCAGGGGGGCCAAGAGGAAACTGGTGGGCACAATACTGGCATATTTATAATTTTTCCTTATACAGAGTAGCTCAGGGAAGCTGCTGCAATGCCCGATGCCCGCCCTCCTCTCTCGTCCCTCCTGAATGATGTCGCACATTCACATACAGGCACCTGGGATGGAGGGGCAGGGCGGCTGCTATCGGCACGGGACAGTGATGTCAGTTGCCTGTGCACTGCAGCCTGTCAGCTATGCAGTGATGCGATCCACCATTCATGGCCGCTGATAGAAATCATGGGGCCCCTGTACATCCTACCTGACAGGGCCCCCTTCAGCCCCACCCTCAACCCCGCTCCCTGCCTTAAAAACCAGCAAAAGGGCTGAGATGGGTGGAAAGGAATTAATGATGCCAAGAGGTGCCCATGTCTTTCTTTATAAACTTACACGCTGTTTATTATACTTCTGCCAGTATAACTGGCAGAAGATGCAGATATGTAGGCTTTCACAGGTGTTTTGCTACAAGACAGGGCCTCTTAAAGAATTATTTACTTGGGGCCCCTCCTCCATGCCACAATGCTGCAGTACAATTCAAAAAACCCCCACAAAAACCTGTGGGCAAAAAAAAGTTAATTTGCTTAAAAAACGTTCTAAACCCGCAGCTTATATGTGCTCCTCCACTCACGATGAAGTCCAGCTCCTTCTGCTCCCTGTGGGCTGCCTCTCCCTGCTGCCGCTGCTGCCTGCCTCTCTCGCTCTCTCGGCTGCTGAGCGTGAAGCGGAGGAACATTACTCCACCAGGGAAGGCAATAGGCAACCGGGACTTCAGCTGCCAGAAGAGCAGCCAGAAATATGTGAGACAGGCACCGGGCACGGACTACACATGCGCCAGAAATTGTCCATTGACTGCTCCTCCTCCACCATCAGATAGGGGCCCTGAAAATCCCCCTAAGCTAGAGGAGCGGCTGAGCGGGGGGGTGGGGGATTGGAAAGCAATTTTGTTTTTTCTCCACTGAACTGTCTGTGAGGCTGCACAGGCCCCCTTGCTGGGCGGGACCGTTACAACAGGGCTGGTTGTACTGCCGTATCAGCAGCCCTGCCACCGTTCATCTGCTTGTGATGAATGGTAGATTGTGGCGGAACCCCTGGGGATTGCTCGCGGAGCCCTAGGATTCTGCAGAACCCCAGTTGAGAAACACTGATCCACAATGATTTTGTATTCTTTCTTTATATAAGTTTGTTTAGTTAAATTAGTTTAATCCGTTTAATTAATTTTCGGAATTCGGTTTATTTATTGGTTTTCTAATCGATATGAATAGTTTTAAATTTTAAATTTTCGATTTTGTTTTCTAATTTCTAAAGAGAATAGAATAGAAATGAAAAGAAAAGCATAGAATATAATAGAGTAAAATAGAACTAAAAGAATAGAAACGCATAGAATAGATTAGAATAAAGCAAGAATAGAAAGAATATAATAATTTCCCTAAATTCATATAGAATCAATTCAAATTTGAATAGATTAGAATAGAAATTAACAGAATAGTATAGAAAAACTGACTAGAAAGAATATATCATCTTCCCATTCTATTCTATTCAAATTCGAATTGATTCTATTTGCATTTTGGGAAATGTTATATTCTTTCTATTTTTCTATTTGTCTATTCTATTCTTTTTTATTTTATATTCTATTTTATTAATTTTATTCGAAATTTGAATGTCAGAAGATGGTTATATTCTGTTTTTTTTTTTTTTTTTTTTTTTTTTTATTCTATACTATTCTGTTATTTTATATTCTATTCAAATTGATTCTATTTGAATTTTGGGAAATGGTTCTATTCTATTATAATTTTTAATTCTTCTTCCTTCTTTTTTTTTTTTTTTTTTTTCTTTTTCTTCATATTCTATTGAAATTGGAAAACAAAATCAAACTTCCAATTTGAAAATTATTCGAAATTGATTCGAATTCAAATTTCATCTAAATTTTTCTTTTTCAGATTAATTTAAATTCAGTACTATTGTAACTTGGGTACATCCGAAAAACAAAAAACTTGTCCGTTTCAATTTGGAACGAAACAAACTACACACATGTCTATTTGATACTAGGGGGAGAAATGGTGCCCCATTTCTAGTGACAGTGGTAGGCATAGTGCCCCATTTGTGATGTCAGTGGGAGCAATAGTGTCTCGTATCAGTGAGATCAATAGCAACCCAAGGGCCATATAAGGGCATGCAATGGGCCACAGTTTGGAAACCACTGCTCTAAGGGCTCATTCATTTCTCTAATTGTATAATATGCTTTGTTATTTTTCAGGTAGGGAAGGTATCGGCTGTTGTGGTTACGTCCTGATCTTCTTTTCCTTCCTGATAGTTCTTGTGACTTTTCCTATTTCATTATGGGCCTGTATCAAGGTAACAGTATGAGTGTATGCTTTGACATTCTGAATGTGTTTGCAGAAAATGTTCAATATTTCAACAATAAACATTTTTCTTTAGATTGTGCAAGAATATGAAAGGGCAGTCATCTTTCGCCTGGGAAGAGTCAGATCTGGAGCTAAAGGACCAGGTATGTATTATCATGTGTGTTAGATTACATTCCATACACAAGCTCAGGGAGACCTTTTCACAAGTCATCTGGTCCCATGTCCCCACTAGTGATGGACAAAAAATAAAGCCGATGGCTCCTGTGCTGAATGTTTTTGAGCTCACACATAGACGTCCAGATTTTTAATATGCAGCCAAATGAGAACCTCTAGCACAGGGGTCTCCAAACTTTTTGTAAACAAAGGGCCAGTTTATTGTCCTTTTAAGACTTTAGGGGGCAAGACTGTGGCCAGTGGGCGTAAACCATGACCTATCTTTGGTTTTGGTGACAGGTATAGTGCAAACTGTGTTAGTATCAGTGGAAGGAATAGTGCCCCATTGTTGTATTCAAGGGAGGAATCGCTGGCATTAGTGGGAGGAAGCGTGCCCCATCGTTGGCGTCAGTGGGAAGAATAGTGCTCATCATTGGTGTCAACAGAAGGAATGGTGCCCCATCGTTATCTGTGTGGGAGCAATGGTGCCCCACCATTGGTATCTGTGTGGGAGCAATTGTGCCCCACTATTGGTGTTAGTTATTGGAATTGTTCCTAAATGGCCAGATAAAGGCAAACAAAGGGTCACATCCGGGCCTGTGGGCCAGTTTGGAGACCACTGCTCTAGCAATACCAGATAAACAAATATTTACTAAAGTGAAAACAGTGTAGCACTAAGAATCAAATGTTGAGTATTGACATATAAACATAATGTGAAAATATATATATATATATATATATATATATATATATATATATATATATATATATATATATATATACACACACACACTGGTGATTAGTATATGCAAAAAAAATGATTGTGATTGCATCAAGTAAAAAATCTCCTCCTCTGTGATCACAAAAGCATATAATTCAAAAAGGCGCAATGTCATGGAAAGGACTCATCATGAGCCCTTTCCATGCCATTGCGCCTTTTTGAATTTTATGCTTTTGTGATCGGAGGATATTTTTTACTTAATGCAATACATCTTGGAACCTATGTAAAGCCTTTTTATTCCAAATAAACCCGTAACCATATGGGTTTTTCACTATGTGGAGGCTTTCTGTTTTTATGGATGCTGTGAACCATAAACCTACCAAACAGTTCTGTGGTGGAAGGAAGTTTTTTACTATCTAGGACATTGCCACCCTGATCCATATTCTCACATGCCGGGTCGAGGTTGCATTAGGTGGTTCAGCTGAGGAGGAGGAGGAATTGTACCACTCGCTATCCAGAGCTTTGATATCGCATGCCTGATTGATCCTAATGTCTGGAAAGTGTGTTTTAATCTTCTCCCCTGGGTGGTGGATGCACACACGGCGGTGACTCCTTTAGTCCTACACTCCTGGATTCCTTCCCATCAATATATACTAATGGATTAATGTTTTAATCACCAATGGGACTATACTACCAATGTTAATTTACAATTTGCAGTTTTTTGAATATGCTAATCACTATCTTATTCTATATATCACAGTATGTTGATATGTCAATACTCATCATTTGATTCTTAGTGCTGCACTGTTTTTACTTTATTCACACAATTTGTAGTGCTGGCTGCTATTGTTTGTGTATGGCGCAGTATTTTTATATTAATTCCTTGTACTTTAATAATATCTACTGAATTATGAATGTACAAAAGGCTGAAATTCAAGTCTCATTAATATGTGGACCTCATAACACAAAGCAGTAGAGAATTCATAGGCTCCAACAAGAATAACAGACCAACCAAGCAAGAAAAATGAATTTGGATTATTTTTAGGATTGTTTCTGTCCCAGCACATAACCTATTGGTCAAAGGAAGTCAACACTGCTACTTTTGCCTTAAGTCTGTTCAAATTAATACATTCTACTTTGATGATAAAAATGGACTAAAAGATTAACATGCATTCAAGTAAAATAAAGTGTTACTTTTTTTGTACTTTTAAATAAATAAAAAAAAAATGGCAGTAAGCTACAAATAACTCCAGGCTTCTCCCTAGGAAAAGTGGAATCCAAAGATTTCACCCAAGGCTGACCCTATGCACTAAGTGTTTCTCAAGTCATATCTAGGCAAGCTTGAGAAAGCCCAATACTTCCTTGGCAGACTGTAGAAAGCCCCAAACCTCTCACGTGTCTCACATCCGCTTTCAGGAAGCATGGTTACTATAATTATAAGTATTGGCTCACCATAAAATCCTTTTGGACCTTTCTATCACCATTTGAGATGACCTTTCTAAAGATTTTTAGTGTTTTTAGGTTTGCCGCCTTGATCCGCTACAAATTACATTCCTGGTTTCTGCCTGTCACATCCATCTGGTCATTTTTGGTACCCCAATGAACCCTGGTCTCCTTTATATCAGACCACAGATGAAGTCCCCATGAGCCCTTTATTTCTTCCATGCCACACACTGAAGAGCCCCACACTCCAAAGGTAGCCCACTCTTTGTCCATATCTCACTAATCATTCCCTAGAGCAGGCTTTCTCAATTAGGTCTCCTCCAGAGGTTGCTAGGGGTTCCTTGAGCAATGAGCAATTACTGTGAGTAGTACAGTATTTTAACCCCATCAGATTTGAATAGTGAGAAAAATAGTGGCGCTTGAATTGTAATGCTATAATGATGCAATGAATACCTATCTCAATAAAATTAATTCAAGTGCTTCAAATATTATTGTCACCCTATGACAAGTAAGAACAAATAAACTTTATAACAAAAAATCCATATAAATAGTGAACAAAAATTCTTGTGCTTAAAATATTACTATCACCCTGTGACAAGTGAAAACAAATAACTTTATATTCAAAAGTCCATATAAAAATCCAATGTGGTAATTTCAATGCAGTATCCTTCTATTCATACACCACACCTCTGTGCAAGTGATTCCGCTCCCCTCAGACAACGCACTCACCAGCTCGATCTGCCTCACACTCGTGCTTGGCTCAAGACGCTTTAAACCACACAAAGGGTTAAAAATAATCTCCGAAATCCAACCATGTATATAAGGGATCTCTCCACATGTAAATAATAAAAAGGGCTCCAATAGTGTGATAATGTAAAAACCAGTTTAATAAAACACTCCGTAATCTTCCACCATTACACTCGCATCAATAAAAATTCACAGCAAGCAAAAATGCCACAGCAAGAAACTTCCATGCAGATTTGTAGCGATGTATTGTGGACCCAAGGTGTACGGTAACTGTCTCTCCCTCACCCACTCCTCAGACTCGAGCTTCCACTTCCTGGTGCAGCGTATCGTGTCATACGTTAGCGATGATGATTGCCGTACAGCCACGCCCCGACATGTTTCGTCATACAGGCTTAATCATGGGTTTGGCTGTACGGCATGGCAATCGATCCTCTTATACCCCTCACACCAATTACAGGCGTGAGTGTACACACAATGGACAACGGTAGGACAATAAAATATAATTAAAATATTTCTTTCAGCCCTAGAGCTATATTTATTTATGATGTGGCATGCTTGACGTAGACCAGAACAAATAAAGTTGCTAATTTTGATAGTTACTTCTCTATGGCTGACTTGTAAGTGGATGTGTAATATGAGATTGATGGGATGTTTAAATAGGGCCTGAGGTGTCTTGACTTTAAATGTGATACTCTCCTAGGAATCAACTGTTTACTTGTATTCTCGTAACAGATACTGTTAATGCAAGTTAATTAACAATAAAGAAGAAGGGGGGGGGGGGGAAATGCATCATTGGGTAATATGAACTTTAATGTGACCTTTTTAGATTTAAAACTAGTTATTGAACTGTCCCTTGTTAATGGGGGTTTTTCTGTGAAATTATAAATGTATCCAATTAACAAAATAATCAGTATAGTTTCCTCTTCTTATTCCTTGTTTTGCTTTTGAAGGGATTTTCTGGATTATGCCGTGCACAGATGACTTTTGCCGACTTGACTTGAGAACTGTGTCATTTGCAGTCCCTCCTCAAGAAGTGAGTAATTCCTAATTATGGCCCAATTAAAGTTTCAGTTTAAAATGGTTGCAAAGGCTAAAGGTTTTTCACCTTCATTCATTCTATGAGCCTCAGCTCTCCTGGGACTCTTCCCTCTTCTTTGGCTGAGACATTGGTTCCCACTGCTTTTACTCACGGCCAATGAGCAGAGAAGGGGCGGGGCAGAGCTGCGACTCTAAATGGACACTCTAAACAGCAGCTCGGGAGCAAACCTGCTTGGGTGCCCCCACAGCAAGCTGTTTGCGCTGGGGGCACTTGGCAGGAGGGGGGGCCATTAAGGTAAGTACAACATGTTTGTTCTTTAAAAAAAATTGTGGCAAACTGCACGGCATGAAGCTTGTCACTCAATCAGGAGCAGGAGCTTCTTTCAGGCGACAAGCTTTGTACAATGCGGTTTGCTGTGATTTATTGCGCGACAATCGCAGCAGAACACGTGTTTAGGTGTCATTGAAACTGAATGGCACCTGAACAAACGTGGTGTAATTTCTCAGTTTTGCAGAGCGTTTTGGGATTGCAGGCAGAATCGCAGCAATTCTGCCCACGATCATAAACTCCTAGGTGTGAACTGAGCCTGAGGGTTGTACACAGTCCAGTTCAGCATATTTTTTTGCAGCAGATATGACCAAGTGTTCTCAATCAGTCACAGATAGGAAGTCTATAGAAACCAATGGCTAATGGTGCTGTGACTCTTTGCAACTGTTCCCTTGTAATTGTATATGGAGTTAATAAAATAAATGAATGTAACAGCACTAAAGTACTCCACAAACTAAGCCTTAAATTTAAAATTTAACAGCAACAGTTACTGGTGTCTAAACACATGAAATAAATAAAAAAAAAATGTGTTGCCCTGTCACTTTAAATAATGTAAAGTTGTAAACCCAATCCTAATAATGACAAACCATTCCAGATAAATACGTGAAATTTAAGCCCTTTTCAAATCAAGAAGTTCATATTCCTTATGAAAAGCTACAGTGCATAAGTCCCAGCAAAGAACAAAGTCCACCTATCAGTTCATCTCCCTCAAAACATGAACACCATTGTGCACCAGCCACTTACCAGAGTTAGACCCCCAATGACAAAAGAGGTCTAAGAGCACTTCAAATGTTACTAAACCCAGGGCCCTGCATTCACTATATCTAGTCTCTGACCGTACACAGAACATGGAAATTCAATTATTTTAGTACATATAAACTGCCTTTTCTCCCCTCGTCTTTCAGGACAGCCCCTGGGGAGAGCACAGCTCCACCCATCTTCCCAGGAAACACTGCAGTCCTTTCTTTAAAGCCTGGAAACTTCCACCATGGCCTCATTTGTAGTGTTTCCTCCAGCTGTGGTGGAAGAGCTGCAGGGGACCAGGGGTGCGCTGCGCGCTCTCCCCAGGTGAAGAAGGGTGGGAGGCATACCTGGTGTTTTTGCTTCTTGGCCAGCCCAACATCCCCCCCCCCCCCAAGGGGTGGGAGGTAATCCGGTGCCTTTTCCTTTATCAAGGCTGGCGGAGGGTCCCGTGCCGATGGACCGGTGGGGGGGGGGGGGGGGGGCGGATGCACGCGGGCGGATTGTGAGGCATCTCTGGCTTCCAGCATGCATCCTCTTTTGGGTCCCGAGTGGCAGGTGACGTCGCTGCCGGCGGCGTGCAGTGGCTTCCGGTTCCTGCCATTGGAGCGCAGGAGGGGGTGGCGGCCTCGGCGGTTGCATTTCCGGTCCTCGCAGTGGCGAAAAGTCCATGAAAATTTTAAATAAGACTGCTGGACATCTGCTGGAACCCTGGGAGAGATAGACAGAGGAACCGGCGACGGTGGTTGGAGCAGGAGCCACAAGCACCAGCCAGACCCAGGTAGGAGATGCAGTGGCCTCTGTTAGTTAACCTGGGCCATGTATGTTTTGTCCCCCCCTCAGTCTCGCACTCCTCAGGTGACTTCTTTGAGTAGTGTGGGTTTATTTGTACATCAGTGATTTTGTGGGGTATGATTTTTGTTCACTGACTTTTGGGATCTGCTGGGGAGGCGATCTAATCTGTAAAAGTATTGATGGTATGCTTTGTCTGCTTGGTGTATTTTCGGACAAAAGTTAAAGAAAAGACTAAGCATGTTTCCCCCCGAAAACATGTGCTTCATGTAAAGCTTCCCTTAGGATGTCTTAGACCAAGCCTTTGTCCAGGTCTTGCATAGCGGATTTGGTCAGAGAGGAGACTTCCACTAAAGCACCCTCTGCCCAACCTAGTGAGATTCTCACTTAATTCCAGAAGGAGTTGGAAAACGCCTTCCAGTCCTTCCGCTCCTATCTGGACTAACATCTGGTGGCACAATCAACAGAGGGTTCTCCACCCTGCCCTCACACGTCCTCTGTAGCTCAAAGTGGTTAGCGAGTCAAAGGAGGAGGAGAAATGTGGGTCTTCAGCATCAGACAAGGGGGAAGGCGAGGAAAAAGGTATCTTCCTCCCGTTACAGGTTCTCTTTGGAAGAGGTAGACTACCTTTTAAAGAACATGCACATGACCCTAAATATCAAGGAGTATAAGACCCAATTGTCACTGCACGACAAAATGTATCAGGGTATGGATGAGGTCAAGCATCGGGTGTTCCCGGCGCACAAGGTGTTAACAGAGGCTATAAAGAGGGAGTGGAAGAACTCAGAGGGCCCCCCTTTTCTCCAGGTCTCTTTAAAAGGAGATTTCCTTTCGATAAAGGTGGCACACAAGTTTGGAATAAGAGACCTAAACTTGACGCAGCTTTCTCGCAAGTATCGCATAACACTGACTTGGCTTTTGAGGACGTTGGGGGGCTTGAGGGACACTATGGACAAGAGGGCTGATTCTTTGTTAAAAAAAGGCTTGGGATTCTATGCTAGCCAATCTCAAACCAGTAATGGCATCAACAGTGGTAGCCAGGAATTTAGAACATTGGTTGGAACACAACTAAAAGGTCATATTGAGGCAGGGATCTCTCGCAAAGATTTGCTGGATACTCTGCCAGTCCTACAAAAGGCAGTAGGTTACATGGCAGATGCCTCGGCTGAATCAGTGAGCATGTCCGCAAGATCTTCAGCTTTGATTAATTCAGCTAGAAGAGCTTTATGGGTAAAAACCTGGTTTGGCCATTCAGCATCCAAATCGAAGCTGTGTGGCCTACCCTTTGAAGGGGATCTGGTGTTTGGCCCTGAACTTGACGCTGTCCTGGACAAAACAGCGGATAAGAAAAAAACCTTTCCAGCCAAAAAGAAGGAAATTTTTGTCCTTTTCACCAGACCCAGGACGCAAAGGAAACAGGACAGAAGAAACCTTGGTGGTCCCAAAGGGGTCGGGGAAGGCCTGGGGTGTTTCGTCCCCCAGCCAACCCGCAAAAACCCAGTGATGGTCTCCCAACTGGGAGGAAGGTTGCAGTCCTTTTTCCCACAGTGGGAGGGGGCGACATCCAGCTCGTTTTTGCATTCCAAAATTATCTCGGAGGGCTACGCGCCGGAGTTCTCGGAGAACCCACCATCTCGGTTCTATGTGACACAGGCCCCCAAAGATCAAGAAAAAATGTGGCGATGACAGCACTCTTGCATGAATTCCTCCAACAGAAAGTAATCATCCCAGTGCCCAGGGAAGAGGAAGGACTAGGGTGCTATTCACATGTTTTTCTATTAAAAAACGCCGTTGAAAGTTCAAGTTAATACTGAATTTAAAGATCTTGCACAGGTCCATCTGATACAAAAAGTTCTGTATGCACACAATATATTTGGCGAGAAAACTTCTTCCCCCCGGGGTGTTTTCTAGCCTCTATAGATCTCAGAGATGCGTATTTACATGTACCCATAGCTCCAGCATTGCAGAGGTATCTGCGTTTGGTGAGCAGAGCAGGGGGGATAGTGTCACACTTTCAGTTCAGGGCCCTCTCGTTTGGTCTCTCCTCTTCTCCAAGGATCTTGACAAAGATTATGGCAGAAGCGTTGGCGCCGCTCAGGCTCGAGGGGGTCTCGATGGTACCTTATCTGGATGACCTCCTTTTTATTTGCCAGCTCAAAGGACCTGCTGAACAAGGATTTGAGAAGGGCCCAGAGCCATTTAGAAAATTTGGGCTGGATTCTGAGCAAGGGAAAAATCAAACCTAATTCCCTCTCAGAGGATCATTTTCTTGGGGTATACCATCGACCCAGTACAGGAAAGGATTTTCCTCCCAGAGGAAAAAATGATAAAGGTGCAGGCCACAGAGAAATTTATATGTTACAGTTCGGGCAGTCATGTCCACTCTGGGGCTTCTCACAGCCTCAATCCCAGCTGTTCAGTGGGCCCGCCTCCATTCGAGAGTCCTCCAGCAGGCGATTCTACAGAATTGGGCATACAGAGAGTCTCTGGAGAAACAGATCAGGATTCCCTCTCCAGTCAAGAGGATGTTATGGTGGTGGAGGTGGCAAGCAAATTTAAACAAGGGTCTGTTCTGGACCTTTCCTGAAGCAAAAGCTTTAACAGATGCAAGCTCCTGGGGCTGGGGGGCACATCTGGAGAACAGGATGGCCCAAGGGTCCTGGACAGCGGTGGAATCCAGAAGGTTCTCCAGCTGGAGGGAACTAAGGGCCATTGCTCTGGGGCTGTGGGCCTTCAAAGAGATAATCGGGGACCAACACATCCAGGTGTTGTCTGACACCGCCACGGCGGTGGCATACATCTCAAGGCAAGGGGGCACAAGAAGCAAGTGTCTTCCAATTTTGGCCTTATAGATTCTGACTTGGGCAGAAGACAACTTGGCATCCTTAACGGCAATACACCTGAAGGGCAGCCTAAACCAGATAGCGGACTTCTTAAGCAGAAGAAGGGTGCTAGAATCAGAATGGATTCTAAGTACGGAGATTTTTCAGAGGATAGTAGGCAGATGGGGTGTTCCCCAGGTAGACCTGTTTGCATCCCAAGCAAATGCAAAAGTTCCAGCCTACTGAACAGGCAGGACCAAGCGGCCGGTTTGGACGCATTAGCTCAGCGCTGGACCTTCCGCTTGTGCTCAGGAAACTGCATGGAGAGAATACGACCCTGATTCTAGTAGCACCGTATTGGCCCAAGAGAGCTAAAACTAGCGGTAGAGCCCCATTGGTTGCTTCCTGTTCAGAGGAACCTGCTGGCTCAGGGTCCCCTTCTACATCCTGATGTAGGTCACCTCAGGCTTGCAGCCTAGATTCTGAGGAGAAAGGGTTTGTCTGAAGGTTTAGTTTGTACCCTGCTAAATAGCACTAAGAAGGTCACAAGGGCCATTTATTTTAAAACGTGGAAGTGCTTTAACTCCTGGTGTATGTCAAAAAGTTGCTCTTCACAGGAGAACATTTTCATTCATGAATTTCTCTGAGGGAATGGAGAAGGGTTTGGCAGCCAGTACTTTTTTTTTTTTTTTTTTTAAAGGTAGCGGCACTGTCAGTTTTTCTAGAGAGAAGGTTACTCTAGACCCTTTGATCATCAGGTTTTTCAAGGCACTAGCTAGGGCTAGGCCGGTTCAATTTAAGTTTTTCCCCAAATGAGATTTATCAGTTTCGCAAGGTCTGACTAGAAGACCTTTCGAACCACCAGAAGCCACAATTAAATTTTGGTCATTAAACTAACACTGCTGATAGCAGCCACCTCGGCTAGAAGGGTCACTGAACTTCAGGCATCATCTATTATTTAGCCTTTCTTGACAGTTTTCCCAGATCGGGTAGTACTGAGGACAGACCCGGGGTTTTTGCCGAAGGTTGCTTCAGGTTTTTCACAGATCCCAAGAGAATTCTACCAACATTCTGTCCATTTCCAACGTGCCCTAAGGAGAGAGAATTTCATAGTCTGGACGTAAAGAGATGCGTTTTACGCTATCTGGAGGTAACAAGAGAATTTAGAAAGTCCAATTCTCTATTTGTTTTATTTTCTGGGTCTTGGAAAGGGTTTCGTAGCTTCTTAAAGCACGCTTGGAAGGTGGCTTTGGATGGCTATCCGCGAAGCTTATAGTGCTGCGGAAGTAGAACCCCCCCCCCCAACAGGGGTAGTGGCCCATTCAACTCGGGCTGTAGCATCGTCCTGGGTGGAACGAGCTTGGGCTTCACCAGGGCGAATCTGCAAGGTGACCACATGGACTAGTTATTCCACCTTCACTCGTCACTATAGGATGGACCTGCTCTGTCTCAGTCATTTTGTCAGGAAGGCCTGCAGGCAGTGGTCCCACCCTAGGAGTAAGCACTCGCTTATCTCCAGGTGCTGTCCTGAAAGACGAGGTGAGAAAACCTTAGACTTACCGGTAACGGTATTTCTACGAGTCTTTCAGGACATCGCTGATGACCCTCCCTTGTTTTATGAATGTTAATATGGTGTTATTGCTATGTTCTGCTTATCGAGTACCTCCACCCATGCTGAAATTATATAACGACTGAGGCCATGGTGGAAGTGTCCAGGCTTTACAGAAATGACTGCAGTGTTTCCTGGGAAGTGGGTGGAGCTGCGCTCTCCAAGTGCTGTCCTGAAAGACACATAGAAATACTGTTACCAGTAAGTCTAACTAAGGTTTTCTCATCAGCAGTATTGTGAGTTCTATCAGTGTTTTGGCTAAAGCTTGTAGGAGGATTTTTTATTCTACTCTGACTGTCCTATGAGGCTGCAGGAGCCCTGACCCTTTGGACAGTGCTAATTGGCCCTGTACCGATCACATGCATCCCCCCCCCCCCCCAAAAAAAAAAAAAAAACCCTCTAGTAATGCACACCAAACTGAGCATGTGCAGAGTGACTCGAAAGGCTCTGCCTTATTAGGAGATGGTTAGGGAACAGTGGAAGAAGGGGAGGATCAAGGTGGACATTATCAAACTGCCTTTTTACACAATGCAGAAGATTATCCCCCTACGGTTCCACAGTGCGTTTAACAGACGTGCCTTATTGCATATACAGACTGATTTCTGTTTTGGGGTTTAGTAACACTATAAGGGAAAGAAAAAAACAAAATGGATGGCTGGTGATATGCATATTTCCAGGCTCCCCTGCTCGGGTTTCCTTCAAAAGGATCATTAACACCAATGCTGCATTATTCATACAAAGAGAAACAGGAGAAAAGGAGTCCGTAGCTCCCTGGAAGATGTTCATTTGGATGAAACGCGTTGGGGTAGCTAAGCAGTGACGTCATCATGACTGCCACGGGAACCAGTGGCCGTCTGTTATGCTTTCACCTTTTCTCGTCTAGTGAGTATATGGAATCTTTTTATGCAATAATGTGAAGTTGGAACATACTTCACAAATTTTTCTCCTCCTTTCCTTTTATATGAGTGGTTAATACAGCATTGGTGTGAGTGACCCATATGAAGAAAGAAACACGACAGGGGAGTCTCGAAATATGCAGTGCTGTGTTTGAGGACTGATTACCATTACCATCCATTTGTCCCCCCCCCAATCGCTGTTAGACCTCTTTTGTCATTGGGGTCTAAGTCTCTGGTAAGTGGCTGTGTGGATCTTTGGTGGCTGGTACACAGTGGTGGTAATGTTTTGAAAAGATCCAGTTTTACTGGGACTTGTAGACTTGGGATTTTCATAATGATTATTGTCTTATTGATTTCAAAAGTGCTTAATTTCATGTGTTTATTTATCTGGTATTGTTTGTCATTTATTAGGATTGGGTTTATAATATTTAAAGTGACAGCGCAACATGATTTTTATTTAATATATGGAGTTATTACCTGTGGTTAGGAATGGGTGTGAGCCCCTTGACATGAACTGCCAGCATCCGGGGGAGCACATAAGTCCGTATCTGGGGGTATTTACCCATGCAATTTCAGGGGAGCAGCTGAAAGTGTCAACCTGTCTTTGAGTTGTACAGGTTTCCTTATGGTGGGCTTTAACCAGTCCCCACTAAGGCATTTCTCTCCTACATGTATTTATTTGCTAGACATTACTCAAAACCCCCAAACATATATTTTTAGCAGAGACCCTAGAGAATAAAAAGGCAATTTTTTTTTTTTTTTTTTATTTCTCACGATGTTTGCGCAGCAATTTTTTTCAAACGCAACCTTTTTTTTTGGGGGGGGGGGGGGAGAATACACTTTAATTTTATTGCAAAAAACCACAATGTATAAGCCAGTTTTTGGTAAATTATAAAAGATGTTACGCTGAGTAAATGGCTATCTAACATGTCAAGCTTTAAAATTGCACACGCTCGTGCAATGAAGCCAAACTACGGTACTTAAAAAATCTCCATAGGTGACACCTTAATAATAAAGTGAATAACATTAGTTATACCGCGCTCTCTAGTGAAGATCAAAACCATAAACATATAGCTCAAACAGTAAACCACATAAACCAATGAATATGATGCAGTGAAAATATTATCTATATGTAATGTCCATACACCGTCACCAGATGTCTCCGAAATCTTAAATCATCCGCACACTTGAATGTGAAAAATGAAATGTGCCTTTCCACCAGCCCGTAGGCAAACATCCTCCTCGCCAAACGTGCATGGCACCCATCACAGGTAGTCATAATGAGCATATAGAGCAGAAGTAATCCTCCAAGAAAAGGGAAAGGGCCCACATAGATGCACACCCACCGGGCAAGGATATGATATGCCACATATATCAGGAAGAAGAAAAAAGGCTTCTCATAGTGCAGTTTGATAATTTATTTCCATCGCACACTGTAGAATAACACTGACAATGTTGAGATCAATAGGGTCCCATAAAAACAAACAGGGATGCCGATAATGTTCCACCTATGTTCCAAAACATAGCGGAAGTGACGTTTCATCAGCAACGTCTGACGTCATCGAGGGACACCCTTGATAATGTTAACAGGTTACCAGTTAAGTTAGAGGCGGTCTAGCAGTAGAATTATTGCTTTCGCTATAACAGTCACGGCGGTACCTCGCATGTGTGGTGTAAACACCATATACATCTGCGGGTGCGACCTACGTTTTCTTTCGTGTGGGGGCAGAGGGGACGGGTGCATTAAAAAAAGTTTTTTTATTTTTACACTTCTATTTATTTATTTTTTATCACTTTTATTCCTATCACAAGAAATTTAAATATCTCTTGTGAAAGAAATGAGGCATGACAGGCCTCTTTATGGAGACATCTGGGCAGAGTCGGCTCTAGGCTTTGTGAGGCCTTAGGCAAAACCTAGACATGAGGCCCCACTCATGCTCATAATGGGAAAAATAATTCAAGCGATAATATAAATTTAATTTATACAGTTAATTTTTTTAAGAGCTTTAAAGTGCTGGTGCCAGCGTTCTCTATCTCGCTGCTGGTGCCAGCGAAGGAGATAGCAGCGGAGAAGCCAATCAGCTGGTAGTGCCAGTGCATGATGCGGAGCACCCGGCCAGTAGTGTATTTAGGTTTTTGTGCTGCCCTAGGCCTGACTAAACTTGTGTACCCCTAATTTAAATATGACCGACCCCTTCCTGTCAAGGCCACACCCCTTGCTGTTTAAGATCTGCCCTGAAATTTTCGAATGGGGACACTACTTTTGAGGGCCTGGGGGGGGGGGCACAATGGATTCCCCTAATTTGCATAGATTTCTACTCACTTCCTGTTTGGCTATGGGGCAGGAAGTGAAGAGAAATCTCTGCAATGGGACAGGGATAAAAAAATAAACTGACAGGGGCTATAACCCTCCCTTACTCTATCCAAAATTAAAAAAAAAAAGTTTTTCCTATAGTTCTACTTTAAAGTGGAGGCTACCCAAAAAAAAATTGCACCAAAACTTAACAAAAATTTAAAAAAAAAGTGAAAAAAAAAAAAATTACTTACCTGAAACTCTTGTTGCTAGGCAGTCTTCCTAATCTGCCTCTTCCTATTCCGCGGTGTGTAATGCTCCTCGGTGAGCGGCCCAGTTGCCTTCTGGGAACTGTGTGTGTTCCCAGAAAATCATGGGGCCATTCACAGAGCGCCACGCCGCTCGCGCGTGCGCAGTAGGAAGCTGGCGGTTGCCGGGACCCGAGAGCCAAGGGATGGGACGGCCTCGGGCGGCCGACATCGCAGGCACCCAGGACAGGTAAGTCTACTTATTTAAAGTCAGCAGCTACAGTGTTTGTAGCTGCTGACTTTAAAAAAAAATTTCGCTGGCCGGAATCCCACTTTAAGCACAAATTTCTGATAATTTCATGGAGAGGACTAAGAAGATATAACCATGCCAATGGTGAAGCAGAAAACATAGCATAGTGAGGAAGGTTTGTGGTCCAGGATGATAAGACAGTCAAAATTAGAAGTGGCGCCCTTCCCACAGTTGCGGAATGCCAGATGCCCGCATACCGGAAGTAGTGCAGCCGCTTTTTGGGGGCGCTAGACTAATTTGCCTCTCAGCCCAGTATGCCCCATAGGACTGGCGCTACAATAACAGGACTCTTTCCGTGCTGCCCCCCCTGCAAAGTGCTGCCCTAGGCCTGGGCCTTGTCGGCCTAGGCCAGGATACAGCATTGCACCCGGCACACCATGGCCATATTCGCCACAGTAATATGCTGATACAGGTAGTGTACACCCCTAATCAAAGTCTTAGTTTGTTCTATCTCTGAAGCAGCTACGGCCTAATTAGAAAATCCTGCGTCCTGAGTAGGAGCCTCTCTGTTGGAAACGGTGATCTCTCTGCAGAGCCAGAGCTCTCCAATCGGCATAAAGCAGGAGTTTTTTTAGAAAGGAAAAAATAAAAACCTATAGTTTTGACTCAGCAAGGAGCATGCTGGACCTCTACAGAGTCCATTGTATCTGTAGCTACAATGTGTATCGGGTTGGGTAGTAACTGGAGATGAGCAGAGTTGACAACAACTTGGTTTACACTTTTATGCATTGACCTGGGGGATTTAGAAGCGTCAGTCCACTTAAAGCTATAGGAGAAGCTTGGTGGGCTGAGTTAGCCCCTATGTCCTACATTCCAATAGCAAGATTTCTCCTATGTGTCTGTCCACTGGGGAGTTTTGGGTCTACCTATCCACCTCCTATATGTTTCAGGCTTCCCTATTGAATTCCCCATTATTTCAATCAAATATCCAACAGGAAAAGCCAAATCTGTCAGAATGGCCACAGCAATGCCGCGTACACACGATCGGACATTCCGACAACAAATGTTCGATGGGAGCTTGTCAGAAATTCCGACCGTGTGTAGGCTCCATCGGACATTTTTTGTCGGAATTTCCGACTACAAAAATTTTGAGATCTGGTTCTCAAATTTTCCGACAACAAAATCCATTGTCAGAAATTCCGATTGTGTGTACACAATTCTGACGCACAAAGTACCACGCATGCTCGGAATCAAGCAGAAGAGCCGCACTGGCTATTGAACTTCCTTTTTCTCAGCTCGTCGTACTTGTTGTACGTCACCGCGTTCTTGACGTTCGGAATTTCCGACAACATTTGTGTGACCGTGTGTATGCAAGACAAGTTTGAGCCAACATCTGTCGGAAATAAATCCAGGATTTTGTTGTCGGAATGTCCGATCGTGTGTACACAGCATTAGTGTACAGAACCAATGACCCATGGTCCCATATCTCCACTAAATGAATCCTCAAGCATCTAGGGACACCTGATGTATAAGTGCTGGGTGGATTTACTCTTTAAGAAATTGCTTTTGTGAACCTATTGATTATATATGGCAGAGATGAATATTCAGGTAATGGCAAAAGACATTAGAGATTTAGATTTTTTTTTTTTTAATGTTTTCTTCTTTTGAAGCAAACATTTTAATCATGCTAAGTGTAATTGCAGTGCCAACAGAAAATATAGGAAATTAAAATTATACCAGGATGTGTCATTTATAACAATACATTTTGCTCTGCTGTCCAGGCAGATGATACATATCCTTTCTATGGGAATTTGTGCAGAATTGCATGTTGGCATTGTAATCCTTGCCTGCCATCTAGTGGTCATGTCGCATAGTACAACTCTGCAACTACAATTTGTTTTAAAATCTCCAGAAGAGTCATTTTTGCAATAAAAATAAAATGTTGAGTCATACTACTGTTTGTAAAACCATGAATGCACTACTTCATGTTCATGTTCCCTAGTAATCTTTATTTTACTGTACAAAGGTGTGCTTTTTGCCTTTTTTTTTAAAGGGACCTGTCACAGTAGAAGTTACTTAAGCCTGCAAATAGCTTGATAAAACTTGGTGAGGATTCTGATAAAATGTTGCGTCATACTGCTGTTTGTAAAACCATGATGACAGAAGTGCTCAATATCATATGAGGAAAATTAACATTGCTGAAGTGGTAACAGCAAGTACTTCAAGTCAGTTATACATCTGCAAGGAAGTTCAGGATCCTAGGCCAAGGCTAAAAATTGGAGCGTTGAGCTTGAGCTCCACTCCCTTCCCATATTATGCTCTTCCCCCTTCATTTATCTGCCAATGCTTGGAAGATGTGACCCAGGCTTAAAGTTGTACTGCAGGTATGATCTAAATTGCACACTTGTATTAATCTTCCTTGTACCAATGTAAGTATGCATAGCTCATACCCGAGGGGCCTCCGGAAAAAGCCGACAACCACTGTAGTGGTGCTACTCTAGTGTTTGCAGCAATCTTCTAGGTGCTGTGCAGAGTGGCTGAATCCCTGCACATTGGCTACAGGGGGTCACTCGCTTGGCACTGCTGCAATTCATAGAATACCTTCTATTTTTTTTCAGTGAATACAAGACTTTTTCTGTTTGGATGAGGTGGATATCATGACCTCACCACCTCCTCTCCTTGTCCAATCAGAAAACACATGGTAATCTATGAATAGTTGCAGTGGCGACTAAGTGATGCCTGGTGGCCAGTGTGCAGTGAATGCAAAGTGCTGTTTGATTGGATGAAGTGGAACAGATGGGGCAGTGACGTGTCACTCTCCATCTCATCCAATCAGTAAACACTTTGCAATTATTCAGAGGATGCAACATATTCTCAGAATGGTGCCCGTGCCTAGTGGCTGACCGCTGGTCTTCAGAATGCAACAGGGTAGCTGCTGGATTTCCAGCTTCCAGTGGCATCGGCCAGGTGTGTGTGTGTGTGTGTGTGTGTATAAACTATCTACACCTGGAATTCCTCTTTAAAGCCCCTATGATTCTGCAGTAAAACCATATTTTTTGGTGTTTGTTCTCATTTGCATTGTCCCTGTAATAAAAGTCTACATTTTTACTGTTTAATCCCCCTCTTACAGGTTCTCACTAAAGATTCAGTGACCATCATGGTTGATGCTGTTGTCTTTTATCGAATATTCAATCCAATTATTACAGTAGTCAAAGTGGACAATGCCAATCAAGCAACTCAAATGCTGGCCCAGACCACCCTAAGAAACATGTTGGGCACTAAGAGTCTCACAGAAATTCTCATTGACCGTGAGGAGATGGCTGACCACATGGGTGTAAGTATAATAGTTTTTGAATACGTAAAAAAGAGTGTTTATTCAAATTGCTTATTTTTTCTGTTTGGTCAAAGGTAATAACATTAGTCGGCCAAATGATTTCCAGGTGGATCAAAACAGAAATGTGCAAAGTTTTACAGTTCATTTTCTTTAGAAAGGAGTCACAGCAGAGCAGAGAAGCCAGTCCCCTGCCAGCGTGCTGCAAAGCTCCAAAGTGTATCTTGCTGACTCAAAGCTAAAGCTCTCCATTTATAAAATCTCATGCTTCCAGCTGGACCTCTACAGAGAACTATTTTTTCTCTGCCAGAACCCAGTGCTGTCCTGCATCTTCTGCAGTCTTTAAACAATATCAACTTGTTCCTCTTCCACGGGCTATCTTATTCCTTGGTAAATTTGTTCCTTGATGGGTTGTCAACTTATGCCTTGGGTTATACCACCTTTAGCTCCTGGGACTGATCACCCCGGCTGGCCCTCATACCCAGATTCCGACTTTGCAGGGTGGGTTTCTTTCCACTACTCTTCTTTCCCTTCCCTTTTTTTTTTTTTTTTTTTTTTTTTTTTTGTACCTCCTCTCCCATGCTGAGACCCATTGATAATTACCATTATCTATTATTTTAGATTTTTACAATGCATCTGCTCCTGATGAGTGGAGCTATTCCACGAAATGCATAGAGAAATTGGATGCTACCTACGTGTTTACATCCCATGAACGTTTCCTAACCTATATTGTATTATGCTGTCATGATATATGGCTCTACAATTTATACACATGGATGAAATGAGTCTGTTATTTTATGTATTACCATTTTTATTATGCTATTATGCTTGTATGTATTATATGTTGTTATAGAATAAACCTACCGGAATTTGTTTTATACACAAATCATTCCTTGTTTACATTGATATATAGCTGTTATACTATTATAAACTACCTGTCAGACATGCTTGATATCCATGTTTACCGCATGCTTCATATAAAGTCCCACATTTTTCCTTCTTAGTCTTGTCAATTCAGGGATGGAGGTTATGGACTGTCCTGTTCTATGCCTCATACAAAGTCCCAAAGGTTTTTTAATCCTTTTCAATCAACCTGTTCCTATTCTCTTTGTGGACTACAGAACGCCCCCTCACTAGGAAATCAGAAGTCAAGTGACAGAGTATGTGATATACCGTATATATCAGGTAGGGACCCAAACCTGGTTATAAATGTATAGGTTCGTAGGTTATTAGATGTACACTTCATACTAGGACTACTTATTAGGAAATGGTTGTAAAGCAAAATGATCAAATATCATTCTAGAATAGAGCCACAAATGGTGACTGCTATTTGAACAGTAATACCTCATCACCTCCTCCCATATCCGCCTCCAGGACTTCTCCCGAGCCTTGCCCATCCTCTGGAATTCCCTACCCCAATCTGTCAGTCTGTCTCCAAATGTATCCACTTTTAGGCGATCCCTGAAAACTTTCCTCTTCAGAGAAGCCTATCCTGCCTCCATCTAACAACTGCACTATTTTCTCCATTAGCTCATCCCCCACAGCTATTACCCTTTTGTATAACTTGACCCTCCCTCCTAGATTGTAAGCTCTAACGAGCAGGGCCCTCTGATTACCCCTGTATTGAATTGTATTGTAATTGTACTGTCTGCCCTAATGTTGTAAAGTGCTGTGCAAACTGTCGACGCTATATAAATCCTGTATAATAACACAACTTCTCTGGGTTATTTTAAGGATTTTTTTCGTTGGGAGTTTTTAAAGGAAACCTGTACTAAGACAAGCATGGAGAATGCCATTGCTGGCTTCTCATTCTGAAAATGCTAGTTACCTGACTGTCATGCTGATCCATTGGCTTCAGTACTTTCTGAGTTGCTGACCTGGAGTTAGCATGCAAATAAAAAATGTTGTTCTGGCCTCTATATTCTCAGCACAGTATATGTGAACTTGAGCACTAATATCTCGCAAGTTTATTTTATTTTTTAATTTACAGCTTTCAATAATTACCCGATGATGATCCTACCATGAAAGTACTTGTTCAGCATTCTGTTTTTATAGAGTGACAACTCTGCCATCTCTTCCATCTGTGCTCCTGTGTTGTCACCCTGTCACATGGGCTTCTGGTACAAGTGACAATTTCCACATGCATTGCACAGGCATCATCTGTTGTTGGCACGATTAGGAAACCTTGTGTGAGAAATGGCATGCAACCATTGCTGGGGTGTATGCAGGTGGATAGGAAGTGTCTGCAAAAGAGGCTGCAAGAGATCACTAAAACTGCAATACAACTGTAGCTCCCTACTTCCGTAGGAGCGGCTGAAAGTTCGTTCTACCCTGGAGCTTGTTCCATTACCCCTTTTCCCCAACCAAATAGAACACGCAGACAGTCATTGAAAGTAAACCATGTACAACTTTATTGCGGTTTCCATATGAAATGCTGCACTGTACTGAAAAGTCACTCTGAATAACTTCCAGTAAGATTGGGTGATAAGCAATACAATATTATATCCAGATTGTAGGAAGCCCCTATTAGTAAACTTCCATCTTGCAAAAATTCTCCTAGTGCAATGCATGTTCCCTTCTTCCTGTTGGCCATCACTTCCTGACTTTACAGTACTTCTGATTCGAACTCCATGAATGATACTCTGAATAACATTCAGGAGGTGACTTTCGGATTCCTCCAGGGTATTAGTTCCTCTAGGGCCCAGCTCTGTCCTCCTGAACCCGCGTACTAACCCCTATAAAGTCTCTCAGAGGTGCTGTTTCCCCCTGGGTTACACTCACTTGTGTTTCTGAATGATGATCCATGTCGCACATAGAAAATCCTCGCCCAGTCCTTGTATGTCAGTATTGGCAATGGTTAGGAAGAATGTACTTCAGTTTCTCCTCCATCCGCATAACTTTCCCTCTCCTCACGCAGGGGAGAACACCAGCGCTGTATCAGTGGCTGCTTCCTTACTCCTGGATCTCCCCTCTTCCCATCCAGAACCACACCAGGGCACATCTCCCTCTCCCCCGAAGGGGAGAGCACCCACGAGAGCCTCCTGGATCCTACATTCTCCAGACAGTTTCCTCCATCAACCAAAAACAAAAAAAACACAACCAACCAACCCCAGGAACCATGTGACCAGGCCTTATATAGAAGTCCCGTCCCGCCCCTGTCCCAACAAATTAATGATTGGTCCAGACCTGTCACTTACACTTGTATTCCTCTTATCTTCTAGGCCAAACCCCAGAAAACAAAGGAAACTGATCAAGAAGAGTGCAGGGGGTCACACCCTCCTCTACTCTAACAAACCTCCTCAGATCAATCAAACCCCACCAGATTACACTGCAGAGTGAGATTCTGGCAATTTTAGCCTATTATAACCCTCAACTCTCTACTGTAGCCCTCACCCAAACAGGTGGGCGTTACACAACAAAGGTGAAAATCTTTTAAAAAAAAATATATATATATAAATGCTTTTTTACCCTACACTTACCTTGTCTTCACCTAATAACTAACTACCCTTTGCAGCACGGAGCACATGGAAGGGCAACGCATACTAAACCAAAGACATTCCTGGCTCAACTCACTGACCAGCCTGCTAACCAACCGAGTATACTGGGGTGCCTACGCATTGTAGGGTGTGCCCCCCAAATATGTTTTTGTATATTGTAATAGACCTTGACCTGGTTTTTTGGGCTGGAGCACCCCTCCCCCTCCTCATTACCTCTTAGTAAGTGGCCACCAGTGCATAGGATGTATCCCCTTCAGTTCTCCCACATAGAGGAGTTCAGCTCCCATGGTTGAGACAAAGGATCTTCCATTCTATTACTAGAGTAGGACCCACTAATTCGGGGTACTTTGTCGCAGTAAGTGGGCTTAGCACTATATGACCATATAGTGTGACCAAACCCCCGTATTTTTTGAATATGTATAGGTGTTAACTAACCTTGCAGGAAATGTCGTTCTTGAATGTGTGCACTGTAAAATATTTTGTACTGTTTGTAGGTCTTATAGCAGCACCATCTTGAATTTAAACGCATTGTTTTTGTATACTGGGGTGCCTTGATGGGGCTCTGTAGCTTACGCATGTATTTGCAAATATGTGCAAACTAGACCCTGGTTTTTTTATGCATACTTTTAGACAGGACAATTTGGTTGGCTTCAGGATGGTCGGTAAGTTATTAAGCCAGGAATTTCTTTGGTTTTGTTTTGCAAGCGTTGCTCTTCCATGTGTCCTTGTTAGGGATGAGCTTCGCGTTCGAGTCGAACCCATGTTCGACTCGAACATCGGCTGTTCGATCGTTCGCTGAATTGCAAACGTTATGGACCGTTCGCGCCAAATTCGTGTGGCGCGTCACGGCCCATAATTTACTGCGGCATCGCAGTGCATTGCTGGCTGATGATTGGCCAAGCATGCACTATGACCCGCATGCTTGGCCAATCACAGCGCCGTCGGTAGAGAGAGCTGTAATTGGCCAAAGCCAGGGTGGCTTTGGCCAATTATGGCTCAGGGGGTTTAGAACACGCCCCACACTATATAAGGCCACCTGCATGGTGGCCCTGTGTAGTGTGTTCCGGCGTGCTAAGAGATAGAGAGAGAGGCAGTGTCATTTCATTTGAGTTAGCTAGATTAGGCAGGACAGTCAGTGAGTTAGCTGCACTTACAGTGTATTGTGTGTGTGTGTGTATATATATATATGCATCCCAGGTGTTGCGCATATATATATATATATATATATATATATATATATATATATATATATATATATATATATATATATATATATATATATTGTATTCAGTTTAGCTTGATCCGTTCCTGTTATCTTCCTACTGGCAGGCTTGTCTTGTTACAGTATTTACAGCTACCTGAAGAAAATTGCTGGTGTTCTTTTGATCCTATTAGTACCACAGTCAGGCAGCTAGACTATTTACAGTTAGTGTAGTGCGTCGTCCTCACATTGTTCAGCTAAACCTACAAGTTATTTTTTTGCGAGCTCTGCACAGTGTTCAGCTAAAGCTACCTGTTGAAGGTTGGTGGTGTTCTCATACTACAGGCAGGCAGTTGATTTTTCTAGCTGCAGTATCAGTACAAATATCTATCTATCTCTATCCCAGCTTAGTGCAGCTACAGGCCATTAGTATGTCTGGAGAGCCAACAAGGAGAGGCAGACAGTCACAAGCCAATAAAAGAGGGCAAGCAGGCTCTGTGTCTAGAGACAACAGTGCTGGTCATGGAGACGGTGCATCCTCATCAGCACGTGACCGTGGGACACGCTTGGCCTTTTTTTTCGGCAGCTGGCCGTGTTGAGCCGCAACATGCGGAAGACTTGGTCGAGTGGATGACCAAGCCGTCCTCATCCTCCTCATCCTCTCACCCATGCTCAGGGTACTTTTGTCTGGCAAAGCAGCGGCCTCTTCCCTCGGCTCAATGTCATCAGTGACTCCTTCCCTAGCCCCACCATGTCCTCCTGAGGAGTCCCTCGAACTGTTTGACCACAGTGTTGGGTACATGCTCTAGGAGGATGCCCAGCGTTTGGAAGGCTCTGATGATGATACTGAGCTAGATGAAGGCAGTAACGTGAGCACGGACAGAGGGGGTGCCCAAGAAGGACAGCAATCTGGCAGTCATGCTCCCCCTGCTGCAGCATATTGCCAGGTTTGCTCCAGTGATGAGGAGGGAGGGGATGATGAGGTCACTGACTCAACGTGGGTGCCAGAGAGGAGGAGGAGGTGGCACATCATCAACGAGGCAGGATGCCCTCCAGGGGCCAGCCTAAGGGCAGCACACTGACTGCATCACACCCCAAAGCTCCGCATGTGCAGGGCGCTGCAGTCTCTGCGCGTTATTCAAAAAGTTCTTTGGTGTGGGCCTTTTTTGAGACGAGTGCATCAGATCGCACCGCTGCTATTTGCAACATATGTCTCAAGCGTATCTCGCGTGGCCAAAACATCTCCCGCTTGGGCACCACGTGCTTGGCCAGACATATGTTGACCTGCCATGCAGTTTGTTGGCAAGCGTATTTAAAAGACCCACACCAAACAACAAAGAGGACCTCTCCTTGCTCCTCATCAGCTGAGATCTCCAACCCCACTATACCTTCAGTCCTCTCTGAGACCTGCACTGAGAGGAATGAAGGTGTAGAATTAGGTGTGTCACAGCCAAGTACTTGTGGGCAATCTGCTTTCGGTACACCGACGTCAGATTGTACCAGGCAAATTTCCCTGCCCCAGTTGCACCGCCGAAAGAAGTTCGCTCCCAGCCATCCACATGCCCAGCGGTTGAATGCTAGATTGGCAAAATTGCTAGCACTTCAACTGCTGCCTTTTTCAGTTGGTAGACTCTGTCCCCTTCCGTGAGTTTGTGGAATGTGCGGTTCCTCAGTGGCAGGTACCCAAACACCACTTTTTCTCACAGAAGGCGATTCCGGCTCTCTACCGGTGGAAGGCAATGTCTTGGCCTCGCTGGACAGGGTGGTCAGTGGTAAGGTGCATATTACCGCTGACTCATGGTCCAGCAGGCATGGACAGGGACGTTACCTAAATTTCACCGCGCATTGGGTGACTCTTCTGGCAGCTGGGAAGGATGCAGGACAAGGTGCAGTAGTGTTGGAGGTTGTTCCACCACCACGCCTCCAAAATGCCACTACTAATGATTGTGACACACCTCTCTCCTCCACCCCCTCCTCTTCTTCTTCCTCCATGGCCTCTTCCTGTGCTTTGTCCTCGGAACCAGCGGTGCTCCGTAGCCGTTCAAGGGGCTACGCAAGTATGCAGGCCAAAAGATGCCATGCGGTGCTTGAGCTCATGTGCTTGGGGGACAGGAGCCACACTGGGGCAGAGGTTCTGTCAGCTCTGCAGGGGCAGGTTCAGAGGTGGTTGACGCCATGCCAACTTAAGGCAGGAATGGTGGTTTGCAACAATGGCACCAACCTCCTCTCTGCCCTCCGACAGGGACAAATAACCCATGTGCCCTGTTTGGCTCACGTCCTTAACTTGGTGGTGCAGTGGTTCTTGGGCAGGTACCCGGGCTTACAGGATGTCCTGAGGCAGGCCAGGAAAGTCTGTGTGCATTTCCGCCAGTCATATAATGCCAGTGCTCGGCTGGCAGACCTCCAAAAGGAGTTTAACCTGCCCAAGAACCGCCTAATCTGTGACATGCCCACCAGGTGGAACTCAACGTTGGCCATGCTGCAGCGGCTGCACACGCAGCAGAGGGCCATCAATGAGTACCTGTGCGACTATGGCACCAGGACAGGGTCAGGGGAGCTTGTGTTTTTTTCCCCATGCCAGTGGGCCATGTTTAGGGATGCATGCACTGTCCTGTCACCATTTTGAGGAGGCCACGAGGATGGTGACAGTACATGCATCAGTGACACTGTCCCCCTTGTCCACCTGTTGGAGCACACGCTGCGTGCAATAATGGACAGGGCACTTGAGGCAGAACAGAGGCAGGAAGAGGAGGACTTCCTTAGCTCTCAAGGCCCCCTTTATCCAGACAGTGTTCCTGCGTGCCCGCCGATCACACAGGAAGAGGAGGAGGATTGTGTCAGTATGGAGGTGGAGCCTGGCACTCAGCATCAGCAGCAGTCTCTAAGGGATCAGTCCCAAGAAACACATGGACTTGTACGTGGCTGGGAGGAGGTGGCTGCGGACCATGTCGTCCTTAGTGACCCAGAGGACTCCGGACCGAATGCCTCAGCAAACCTATGCTGCATGGCCTCCCTGATCCTGCAAAGCCTGCGTAAGGATCCATGTATTCGTGGTATCAAGGAGAAGGACCAATACTGGCTGGCAACCCTCCTTGATCCACGTTACAAGGGTAAGGTTGTGGACCTTATCTTGCCATCGCAGAGGGAGCAGAGGATGAAACCTCTTCGGGAGGCCTTGCAGAAAGGTCTGTGCAACGTGTTCCCAGAGACTGGGAGGTTACAAACTCCTGTTTCTGGACAACGTGTTGCTGAGGCTTTGGTCAGTCAAAGAAGGAATGGTGGAGAAGGTGACCGTCTGACCGATGCGTTCAGACAATTTTTTGGTCCGCAGCCCCAAGGTATGATTGGTTCCAGCAACCATCGCCAGCGTCTGTTTTACATTGTGCGGGATTACCTAGGGGCAAGATCTGACTTGGACACCTTTCCCACCGAAAATCCTCTGGGTTACTGGGTCTTGAGGATGGATCACTGGCCAGAGCTTGCACAGTATGCAATTGGGCTACTGGCCTGTCCGTCATCCAGCATTCTTTCGGAACGCACATTCAGTGCTGCTGGAGGCTTTGTAACCGATCACAGGGTGCGTCTGTCCACCGACTCGGTCGATCGACTGACCTTCATAAAAATGAATCAGTCTTGGATCACCACCAGCTACCAAGCACCTGATGCTGATGTAACCGAATAATTTTTTTAAAAATTTCAGATCCCTTCAAAGACTGCCTATGCTGATGCTGAGTGACTATCCTGAGTAATTATCCTCTTCCTCCTCAATGATCACGCTGATGGCTTGTAAGAACATTTTTGGTTCTGGGCGCCACCACCAGTGCCTAAGGCCCAATTTTTCAGCCCCTGTTTAACAGGGGCGTGTAATTACAATTTTTGATGCAATACTTTGCAGCAGGGCTCGTTTCTGAGTTCCAACTAGAGTATCTGTGAAGGGTTGCAGTGTTGTGGCACCAGTGCCCAAGGCCCAATTTTTCAGCCCCTGTTCAACAGGGGCATGTAATTACAATTCTTGATCTAATATTTCACAGCAGGGCCCTGTGAGGGTTTACAGTGTTGTGGCCACAACACCTAAGGCCCAAATTTCTGCTGAGTATATAGGGTAGGCCCCTACTTTCAAACATCCAACTTACAAACGACTCCTACGTGCAAACGGAAGGAGACAACAGGAAGTGAGATGAAATCTACCCCTAGGAAGGGAAATTCTCTCCTGTAAGAGTTAATATGGGAAAAACGTTTCTCCTTTCCACTGATGCTTTATCACCAATCCTTGTTATACAAAAAACCCCAAATTTTCAAAAAACATTTGTTATTGGGACAAAAAATGAGGTGAAATCTTCTGAAGAGGAGCACAGACAGCAAAACAAATGTCACAGGGGTGATAACCCTTCCCTATGTTTTCCAAAAAGCTTAAAATAGATTTTTTGGCTGGAGCTAAACACGGTAAAAATGTACCAGTTCAAAATTACAAACAGATTCTACTTAACAACAAACCTACAGTCCCTGTCTTGTTTGCACCGCCTGTATACTGCTGTTCAGAGTATATAGGGCCTGGTGGCCCCACGCCTTTCCTTTTTTTAATTTAGGTGCGGGGTTCCCCTTAATATCCATACAAGACCCAAAAGGCCTGGTAATTGACTGGGGGGTACCCATGCTGTTTGCCTCACTGATTTTCATCCATATTGCCAGGACCCGACATTACATTAAAGCCGCAAGCAGTTTTAAATTACTTTTTTTCCTTTTAAAAATTACATTTTGTGCAGGGACTGTTCTAAGCACGGGAAACACGCGCCACTATACAGGCATACTATAGACACACCCAGGTACGATATTTAAAAGAATATTTCACTTTTTTTTTTTTTTTTTTCTTTAAGCATCATTAAAATCACTGCTCCCGAAAAAACGGCCGTTTTTAAAAGATTTTTTTTTGCATTGATACATGTCCCCTGGGGCAGGACCCAGATCCCCAAACCCTTTAGGACAATACCATGCAAATTAGCCTTTTAAAATGAGCACTTTTGATTTCGAACCTTTGAGTCCCATAGATGTCAATGGGGTTCTAACGTTTGTGCAAATTTTCGGGCCGTTCGCAGGTTCTAATGCGAACCGAACCGGGGGCTGTTCGGCTCATCCCTAGTCCTTGCTGCAGAGGCCAGTTATAGGTGAGGGCAGTGGTGGTCTGTCAATAGGGGTCCACGGGCGCCGCCCCCCCCCCCCAAGCTTTTCACAAAAAAGTGTCCAGGCACCTGACACACGGCAGTCTATGGTCTATGGGAAGCTTTCCCAGCTTGCAATCAGCTGATTGCAACTGGGGAGCTGATTTGCCCGTGGTTTAGGGAGTGTTCAGGGCGCAAGCCATGTGTCTGCGTCTCTGGCTCCTGTCCCCCCCCCCCCTTTTTTTTTTTTTTTTTTTTTTTATGGAGGGGACTGGAGGACGACTGGGCGTGCTCTTTGCAGCACAGCAACGTCACTTCCATTTTATTGACTGGCTCGCTGTGCTATGGAGTGGACTCCTGAGACTTAACTGTGCGACCAACACGTGGTGGAAGCCAGCCTGTGCTGAGCGGCGTGGTAACGGTAGGTAAAGCTAATGGCGCCGCGGGCCTCAGGCTCAGTCTCCCTCTCCTCTACTCCGAGTCCTAGCTGAGTAAGCTGACAGTCGCGAGCCACCCCTTCGCTCCGCACACAGTTCCGTGAGTCAGTTCCTTGCACTTCTCTGCTCGATGAGATCTCCCCACTCAGTGAATGCAGACTGGGCCCAGGCCAGGGCAGATGTCCTGGCAGTGGTCACTGGATCAGGATAGTGATGACGCCATGTGTATTATACAAAGGGATGATGTTGGGTGTATTTTACTATAAGGATGTTGATCATCAATCATCATTCATATACTCTGTCCTGTGGGGCTGTATACTCCTGACACTATGATTGGAAGCAAGTGGAATACAGGGGACCAAGTGGTGGATTCTTTAAGGGGTGGGGCTTATGAATGGGAGGGGTCAAAAATGAAGCGCGGGCCCCCACCCCATCCTAAAACTCCGCCAGCCGACACTGGGTAAGGGCAGTGGCCATTGGTTTGTACTGTTGAAGTAATGGTGAAGGGACGTACTAGATACCTTTGCTGCCATGGTGCTATGCTATGCTGGGTGTTCAGTGAGCCCCTGTGCCTCTAGGGAGGTGTGGGCTACCTCCAGGTTCACCTGCCCTCTGCCTATCCATTATAATGCATGTGCTTCCACTGTGGAGGCTTTTAAAATTTTGAGTTAGGACTGCAGATAATACCGGGGTGCCTTGACGGGGCTCTGTAGCTAACGCATGTATTTTCGATTGTGTGCAAACTAGACACTTGTTTTTAATGCATACTTTTGGACAGGACAATTTGGTTGGTTAGCAGGCTGGTCAGTAAGTTGAGCCAGGAATTTCTTTTGGTTTTGTTTTACTTGCTTTCAGCATTATTTCCTGCCCACTCCTGGCCGCTGGTTCTCTTCTGGATTAAAACCATATAGTCCTCTGTACAGCACTATATGGTCATAAAGGGTTATAATCCCTTTAGGCCAGGGGTCTTCAAACTGCGGCCCTCCAGGTGTTCAGGAACTACAATTCCCATCATGCCTAGTCATGTCTGTGAATGTCAGAGTTTTACAATGCCTCATGGGATGTGTAGTTCTGCAACAGCTGGAGGGCCGTAGTTTGAGGATCCCTGCTTTAGGCCCTTTTTTACATGGGCGTTCCTCTGTTTTTTTTTTTTTTTTGACCCGTGATTACATGGAACAAACAAAAACGGAGTGCAATGTATCCCTATTGGCGGCTGGATGTAAATGGACATGAATCCCCTTATACATACCTCCCAACATTTTGAGATAGGAATGAGGGACACCTACTAACAATTGTACGTAGGCATAGGACACATAGATCAGACCGAAATGAGGGACAAATGAGGAGGAATGAGAGACAGAGGGACATTGCTCCAAATCAGGGACAGTCCCTCGAAATCGGGGACAGTTGGGAGCTATGCCTTTATATCTAACCACATCTGGGTTCATTCAGGTACATCGGACTGTACAGAAATGGTTTTGAATCCAGTTCTGGTGTTGTGGATGTGGGCAGATAATAAGCAAATGCGCATCTGTTTATATCAGGCCACCCCTAGGGGATTACATGAATCGGTGCTGCCTCCATCACACGGTGGAGGAAAACTTTTGAATGCGGATGTGCATTTGCTTTGGAATAGCTATAATTCTCTGCAAAATCTGTGTCGCAGGTACACACTATATGAAATACTTATTTGTAAAATATTTCATGTAAATGTAAGAAAAGACATAAAACATCAGTTTAAAAACTTTCTATTTTTAGAATATAGATTATGATATAAAAAAATGTATATTTATTTGTTTAAAATTTTTCTTTTTTCAGAGAGTTTTATATGAAGCTACAAAGGAATGGGGGATTAAGGTAGAACGTGTAGAGATAAGGGACGTGAAATTACCGTCATCGCTGCAGAGAGCTATGGCTACGGAAGCAGAAGCTGCCAGAGAAGCAAGAGCAAAGGTACCCTTTATTTACCTAATAAAAATTTTAATAGACAGGAATTTTTGGGACCTCTGCCAGATAGTTGCCACACAAGAGTAAGAGAATTATTATTTATGGGGTCCATGCAATAATAAATATTGCCTGTGTGTATGTATGTACTGTGTGTGTATATATAGCCTTTTTTTAACACGCTTTCCAGGCTATACTTATTTGCTTTGCTGAAGAAAGTTTGTTGTTTACAGAGCCCCATAGCTCAAGCTGAAAATCACACCCATACAATTAAATTAGTCAGCATTCTCTTAACGTGGACCATGCACCTAGATAGTAAGGTCTGCTAATTTAGTGTGCTCATCCCACCTTGTAAAAATGCCACATTAACCAGTTGCCGTCCATCCACTGCCTTTCTACTGTGGCGGGGCAATCGCTCTGAACTAAATCCGCTACATGTACCTGATTTCGATTTACGGGTAGCTGGCCGTTGCACCCGCCACCCGATCTGTGCTGTGATTCGGTACAGCACAAGTCGGTCTGCAGGTGCTGGCCAATGATTTTTGGAGCTTCCACAGCAATTTCTCAGGTATGAGTAGTTTCAAAATGTGTAGGCCAATAAACCTCAGAGTGTATACAAACTAAAATAAATGAGTCACGAAAAGCTGCAATTAACTTGGCAATACTGCATGGCCTTTTAAAATACAGAATGAGACAAACTGAAGATTAAGTTTGAAACAATACACGTGAGGGAGATGGGCGGAGCCTAGCGGAGCAGACATGCATTGTTAGAGCTCCGCACCGCTGAGGAGAGAAGAGAAGGACAAAGCGGAGCCTGCAGGCTCAAAAGGTATCCATTTGAACCTTTTTGCCCCAGGGAACAAACTGTGAAAGTTTGGGCAGGAAATATGGTACTGGGAGGAAACCGTGGCAGAAATAAAAATCACCTCACAAAGAGCTCACAGGCACTCACTGCTACTAAAGCAGCTCCAGTCACCTCACAAGATACAGCATCAGGGCGCTCTCACAGACAGAAAATGTCACAGCAAGACTCTCCATTTGAGTCAGATACAGAACAAATCCTCTCACAAACTTCTCCACAAGCCTCCTCGGCATCCCCAGTAATATTATTACAATTTGAAAAGATGCTTCATAAGGCTTTAAAACAAACCTCAGACCAAATAACAAAAAGCCTAACCAAAGAAATAAGAGAGCTGGGAAACCGCACCGCAGCCCTAGAAATAAAAATGGATGAAATTGAAATTACAACCCAAGAAAATATAACAGAATTGGAACAATTAAAAGAAGAGAATTTAATACTTCAAACTAAGCTCAAAGATTACAAAAATAGAGCCAGACGTTCAAACTTGTGCATAAGGGGAATACCTGAAACTGTGACAGACCTGCAATCTACTATTACTGCTCTATTACAAGAACTAAAGCCAGATATCCCTATTGAACGTTTAGAACTGGACAGAGTACACAGAGCCCTCACAGCCAAAAAGAAAGATGGACCCCCACGTGATATAATCACAAAATTTCATTATTACAGAACGAAAGAACAAATACTAATTGCTGCAAGAGAAAAAAAGGAACTTAATTTTCAAGGACACAATTATCAAATTTTTGCTGACCTATCCCAACTTACTATTACTAAAAGACGATCCATGAAACCCCAACTAATGGAATTGCAACGCCACAACATTATGTATCAATGGGGCTTCCCCTTTTCAGTCAGATTTAACTACCAAGGTACAATTTACAGAAGCAGATCAGCAGATGAACTACAACAAACCCTTTTAAAATTAAATCTGACAGAACCCACAAGCAGCAACTCTCCCACACGCAGAAGAATGGCATCATCTTCACCTTCAGGCAGCACTCAGAAAATTTCAGAACAAAATGGGAATCATCATTCTCACAAAAGAGGCCGTTATGCCACATCATCCATGGACCAAGAAGATTCAATGGACTGACATCCTAATTCCTGATATCTCTTCATTTATTATACTAAGAGATGGTTCTCTATAAAAAAAAACCTGTATTTATAACTGAATGTAACTGCATTCTGATAGTCACACACTGTGTGGGATCATGTTACATTCCAGTTATATTTCTTATTACTTCTGATTCATATAGCCTTAGAATATATAAGCGAAATAAGGAAATTCTTGTTCAGTTATATATTATCAGGTAATAACAATAGATGTATTACTTTTTAGGACAAATATGTTCAATAATCCAGAAGTAATGGAAGCTTTTTCTTTCTTTTCTTAAAACAAATATATTATTACCTAACTAGTTCATAGAATTATGTTTTTGTTTATTCTAATCTGAAGCAATACAACCACAATTTTTATGAGTTAACATATCTAAACAGTTACATATGAATAAAATATGTAATTGTTTACTCTAAAAGGGTTAAAATCCCAAAATAATTCAAACTATCTTCATCAATACCAAAGTTATTAACAGTACCTTTCTAACTGAATTATTTAGCATAGGGCAAGACTAACCATATACAACCACCCTGGAATAAATAATTTCAACAAAAACTATATTCTGCACTCCAATTAATGAAACATCATTTTGATGTCTTTTGACATAGCACTTCTCTCCTGTAAGCGGAAGATCCGTGTACCCCCATTAGCCCTCCTCATTCTCCCAACCATGTTATGTGGGAGTGTGACGAAGGCACTTATTCCCCTGAGAGAGATATTTATTCTCTTTCACGGGTAAATTGTGATTACTTGCAAAAAATAATTTATACAATGTATCATCTAATCTCATATGTTTTTTGTTTACTCTTTACTCCAGAATTCACTCGTTTCTTTTCTATCTATTCATCTCTTCAGTCCACACAGGTTGATCTGCGCAGTCAGCTCTGCATAACAAAAAGTAAGTCAAAACTATTTGATCTGTTGCCATGGCACCACTGAATATACTTTCCCTGAATGTTCAGGGAATAAATGTCCCTCAAAAAAGGACCAAAGCCTTCCGTACTTTCCATAACAAGAAGGCTCACATAGTATGCCTCCAAGACACACACCACCAAAGATTCTACTCCAAAATATATTTCTCCTTTTTATCAACAAATTTACACGGCTTCTGCCTGTACCAAGCAAAGGGGAACTCTAATTGCATTTCACCGATCCACACCATTCACCTTATCATCAGAAATTAAAGACCCAGAAGGTAGATACCTGATACTCATGGGTTATATAATGGATACAGCAATCACGGTGATTTCCTACTACGCTCCTAACAACCTACACCATTCCTCTCACATATATTACAAGTGATTAATACACACAAAATAGGAACAGTGATAATGTGTGGGGATTCGAACCAGGTCCTCCTCCCATTTCTAGATAAATCACCTTTTACACCATCCAAAATAACCTCTAGATTACCTTTTTCTCAACTTCTTTCCAAATACAATCTGGTAGATTCGTGGAGAGAAAGTAACCCAATGAAAAAGAAATTCACTTATTTCTCGCACCCTCATCAAACCTTCACCAGAATAGATCATATTTTTCTAACAATAGGAATGATACCAGAAATTATTGCATCAGATATAATTCTGATTCCGTGGTCTGACCATAATGCAGTATACACTACTATAGCCTCAGCCATACCAAAAGCGCATGACCCAACGTGGTACTTACCGGACATAATGCTCAAACACCCACTACATCAGATGGCCATTGAACAAGCTTTAAAGGAATACATATCAATTAATAATACAACAGACATCTCCCCAATAACACTGTGGGAAGCTCATAAGCCTGTCTTGCGTGGTACAATACAAAGACAAATGGCACTATTTAAACGGGAACGCAAAAATCTAGCAAAAAAACTAGAACTCAATTTTAATGCAGCCTACATATCATTTCAAGATAATCCATCTCAGAGTACAAAATCTCATCTGGAAAAATCTAGATTGGAATACGATCTATTTCTCACTGATCACAGTCAGTTGATAAATCCCTCAAACGCTCCAAACACAATTTCTACATGAATACAAACAAACCAGCTACATATTTGGCTCAGGCATTAAATTCAACTAACAAATCTTTCAAACCAATACGTTTGAAATTATCAAAAAATGTTTACACTTGTAATCCAGTTAAAATAGTCCATAAATTTCACTCACATCTCACAACTTTATACAAGACAAACAATGAATTTAATCCTACAGAGGCTGAATCCTTCTTCTCAAAAATAACCTTACCTGAGTTATCTCAGAATCAAAAAAGCAGTTTGGATGAGCCTATAACTATAGATGAAGTTGCTAACGCCATAAAAGACCTAAAACTTAACAAAAGACCAGGCCCAGACGGCTACTCGGCTTTATACTATAAAACATTCTCAGAAATACTCTCTCCCATTCTCACTGAAACTTTTAACAAACTTCTAGATGGACATTCTTTTCGGCAAGAAACACTAATGGCAATTATTTGTATGATCCCAAAACCCCTTTCTGATGATACTTCCTGTGTGAATTATCGGCCTATCTCTCTGTTAAACCTCGATATTAAATTATTAGCAAAAATAATAGCAAAACGCCTCAATAGCATTATAGGAAAATTAATACATAGAGATCAAGTAGGCTTCATGCCAAATAGACAGGCAGGCGATAATGTGCGCAGGGCAGTGTTATTGGCACATATTGCTAAAAAACGGAAAATCCCTTTTATGTTTTCTATCTCTCGATATTAAGAGGGCATTTGACACAGTATCCTGGCAATATATGCAATATTCATTACAAAAATGGGGTTTTGGACCCCACTTTTTAACATGGATCAAAGCATTATATAATAAACCCAAAGCCTATATAAAATATGCTGGATACAAATCTGATGCCTTTAATATCGAAAGAGGTACCCGACAGGGTTGCCCATTATCTCCCTTATTATTTGCCCTTATACTCGAACCCATGGCCCAATACATCAGAACAAACCAAACTATAACTGGCATTGAAGTAGGAGGTATTACACACAAATTATGTATATTTGCAGACGATATATTACTTTTTCTATCATCACCACAGGTCTCTGATCCTAACTTAATACCAGCTCTTGATGTATTTGCAGCCCTATCCGGCCTTATGATTAATCCTAAGAAATGCCTAGTGCTTAATATTTCACTCACAAACATGGAATTGATCCCGGCTAGGGCTGCACTCCCATTCACATGGGCAGAAAAATCAATCCCATAGCTTGGAATTCATTTAACAGCATCTCATTCTGACTTATTCTCAACCAATTATCCTCCTGTATTAAGACAGATCACAAATCTAATAAAACAATGGTCGCAACTTCCTTTATCCTGGATAGGGAAGATTAATGCAATCAAAATGACTATTCTACCCAAATTGCTTTATCTATTCAGAGTCCTCCCTATTCCAATTCCTTCCTATTTTTTGAGAATGGTACAAAAAAGAGCAACTTCGTTTATATGGGGCTCTTCTAAACCACGTATACCTATATACACACACACACTACATCTTCCCAAAAATAAAGGAGGCCTGGGATACCCTAATTTTACTAACTACTACAGAGCAGCACATTTGGCCAGTCTGTCCAAATACCATGCAAAACAGGAAATCCCATTATGGGTATTTATAGAGGCTTCAGAAAATGACCCTCTATTAATATCAAATTTATTATGGCTTGATCCTAAAGACCGCTTTAAAATTCATAATCCCATAACTAAACACTTCTTATCTCTCTGGGATAAACTAAAAACCAAATATCAGTTACAATCTCCACACAATCATCTCCTTTCTTTTATCAGAAATCCGGCCTTTTACCCGGCATGGATCTACCCAAATTCTTTTAAAGCTTGGACAGCATCAGGCATTCAGACACTAAATGACTTCATAGCATCTAAATCATTCCTTTCATTCCCATCGCTTAGAGAAAAATATAATCTACCAAACTCTGAGATATTTAGATATCTCCAAATCAAAAATTTCTATACACCATTCCTAAAGGGGGATACACCATTATCCCAATTATCCATTTTTGAATCAATCTGTACAAAAGATCCATTTGCTAAAGGTACAATTTCATCACTTTATAATCAATTATATGGAGTAGCAAATCTTAATAGACCCTCTTACGTTCAGAGGTGGGAGGAGGACCTGGGACGAACTTTAGAAGACACGGACTGGTCTAACATATGGCTCACATCTAAGTCATCTTCACCCAACATCTTAGCACTGGAGACAAATTATAAAGTCCTAACTCGCTGGTACCTTGTACCCGCTAGAGTGGCAAAATATTCACCTAATACCTCAACTTTGTTTTCGAGGATGCCCAGAAATAGGCACATATTTACACATATGGTGGACGTGCCCAGTAATCCAAACCTTCTGGAAGGAAGTCTTCGTGATTGCATCTAAAATATTTAAAAAAATAATACAACCAGATCCATATTTAACTTTACTTAATCTAAAACCGGAATGGTTAACAGTCTCTCAATTCAAACTTATGATCCAACTAATAACGGCTGCAAAACAAACAGTGGCCAAGGCATGGAAATCTCCTACATTGGTACTAGCAGAAACAATTCACAGAATGAATAATACAATGTCCCATGCTAAGATGGTAGCCATCGATCAAAATCAAATTCCAAAATTTGAAAAACTTTGGCATCCTTGGATAAAACAGTTCCTGTCAAACTTCAATGACTCTGTCCTGTTGCCATGGTAACAGATTAAATGACTTACAGAGACACCCATTCTAAGGCTTCAAAGAGAACTAAAAAGAATAATAAACTGACGAGCGGGACAACCTTGTGGACCATACCTCTACCTTTCAACCCTTTTTCTTCTTTCTCTTTCCTTTTCTCCACCTTACGATTAAAGCTCATTATCAGAATTTATTTGACCTATATACACTCTACTTGTAAACAATATGTATAGTAGGTATAAATCATTTAAATACCTACAAAAGTAACTAAGGAAATGATATATATCTTTAATTTAGGTTTACGTGAACCCAATGTTTAATATTTGAAATTTCATGATATTTACCTATATAAACCCTATTGTAAAACAATGAGCTTACTTTATAGATCCTTGTAAACTTACTTTATGTATCTTTATAACATTGTTTACTCAATAAACTTCTTTTGACAAGGAAACAATACACGTGACCTACTATATAGTTTCCGCAATATTGATCTGCACATCTGCGGCAATAATCTGTTCAAAGTTTTTATTTTATGTATGTATCCGTAAAAGCAGTCTGCAACATTTACAACACTATGCATTTTGACCCATGCTGAGTACTTTAGTGGTGTTATTCAACACCGAATGTGGCTGGATTGATGAGTCTGAGGGGGACAGGTCTGTAGATAGATGGAGTACTGCAACCAGAGCTGCTTTTTAATAGGTTCTGGGAAATTTTTTATTACCCAAGCTGTAAATTACAATCCCTTTCTGGCACTTTTTGTTTACAAGTAAAACATCTGTATTTTTTTTTTGCTAGAAAATGACTCAGAACCCAAATGTATGTATGTCTGCATATTATATAATATAATTTTTTATTTATTTTTTTAAGCAGAGAGCCTAGAAATTTAAAATCGCAGGCATTGCAATTTTTTATGTCACACAGTATTTGCGCGCAGTATTTTTTTTTTTTCAAACGCAATTTTGTGGGAAAAAATGCACTGAATTTTAATGCAAAAAAACACAATATTTAAACACATTTTTTGGTAAAATTATATAAAAGATGGTTACGCCGAGTAAATGGATACCTAACATGTCACGCTTTAAAATTGCGCACGTTCATGGAATGGCAACAAACTATGATGCTTAAACTTTTTCTTTTTTTTTTACAGGTCACCTGTTTAGAGTTACAGAGGAGGCCTAGGGCTAGAATTATTGCCCCTGCTGACATTCGCGGCAATACCTCACATGTGTGGTGCGAACACAGTTTATATATGAATGCACAACATATTTATGTGTTTGCATCTGCACACGAGCACGGAGGGATGGGGTGCTTTAAATTTTCTTTTTCTCAAGTCGTCTTCCAGGACGGCACCCTGAGAGATGACTGGTCCTCCTGACAGGAAACACAATCAAGATAGAGGTTAAAAACCCCGCCCCTCCCTGCACCCCTCAGTTTTTTTATTGTGTTTCCCCACAGCGAAACAGTTTGTTTTTTTTCTATAGACCTAAGGCCGTGGGCTGGAAGTCTCCCCCTGGGCACCAGACTGCAGGCTTTTGGAAAACCTTTGGGTCTGGTAGGGCTTGCCCTTCCTGGGGGGTTCAATTTCCCTATCTTCTCTGGGAGGCAATGAAGAGCTCCCCAGGAGAACTGGAGGACCCTGGGCACTTGGAGTGTCCAGAACTCCAGGGACCATGTTCCTGCTCTCCCTTCTCCTTACCTCACGGTCCTAGGAGATATTCTGCCGCAGATTTGCCTTTCTCCTGCGATGCAGGGGTGTGCTGTGTCTCCCGGCGGCGGCGTGTTTCTCTGCGCCATTTTGCGGTGGATCTTTCTGGAGGAAATGACGTCACGGCGGCCCTGATGCTAGAGCGTGCGGGCTCCAGAGGCCTCGGCAAGATGGCGGCGGCGTGCGGAACGCCATGAGGAGACAGCAGCGGCCACGGACTACAGGTACCAACCTTAAAAGGGGGGGTAGTTCCAGGCAGCAGAGGCAATATTGCTGGGCAGGGAGCAGGCATCCACTACTCGCTGTTGCAATGGAGCAAGAGGAGGATACAGCCGTTTTGGAGGCCACTAGGGGTGAGTCTATCAGGCTGGAGGAGATAAGGAAGGGGGTGGCCCCCTATCCTTACCCTCATATGGGATCTCTGTTAATATTTTACTAGCTAAATGGGCTTCTTGTTTTTTTGCAGACACAGAAACCCAGAGTGTTGCCAGTAGACAGAGACCCAAAAACCCTTCCCGAACCAAAAGGTGTGGGTACTGCAATGACAAACTCGCAGCAGAGCACACCAAGTCGTTTTGTTATAAATGCATTCATAAATTATCAGGGAAGGAAACTTCAGAGGTTATGAGAGATTTCCTCTCTGTACAATCTGAAATGCTGTCCACACTTAAAGCCTTTCAAGCTAGCATCAATACTAAGCAAGATAGCAGAGAAGGGTCGTCATCCCAGGAAAGTGCCTTTTCTGTGGTTAAACAGGTGTGCACTACTCCTCAGAAACCCCTATCCTTTCAGGATTCGGATGATGAGGCGGAGGAAGTGGAAGACCCCTGCCGTAGCCTCCTTGAAGAAGGGGAAGACGCGGAGGATAGCCAGGAGGAAGAGGGACGCTCCAGACCTGGCCGACATATTTTCTCTGATGATGATATGGAGGGCCTCCTAGGGGCCATTTATGCTTCGGAGGAGATTCAAGAGCTAGAGGCACAGACTTCTGTGCAAGATAGGTTGTATCAGGGATTGTCTAAAGCTCAGTCCAGGGTGTTACCTATCCACCAGTCTCTGAAGGACATTGTTTTAAGAGAATGGAAGGAGCCAGAAAATAAACTTCAAAAGTTTAAAATCTGGAAACGTAGGTGTCCGTTTTAAGGAAGAGGAACAGGAGAAGTTTTTTAAACTTCCCAGGCTGGATGCATCTCTGGCCCAGGTATCTAAACAGTCTGACCTGTCTTTTGAAGACGCAGGTAATATTAGGGACCAGATGGACCGTAGGTCTGAAACCCTTTTACGCAGGGCCTGGGAGGCCAATGCGGCTACATTAAGTCCGGCTTTAGCTTCAGCTTGTATTGCTAGAAATACTAACATGTGGCTTAACAAACTGACAGATCATGTGACAAGTACCTCCAAGTCCAAGGATCTTTTGGATTCTCTGGAGGTTATTGGTAAGGCGGTAGCCTTTCTTGCGGATGCTGCAGTGGAGTCTGTACGGACTTCAGCTAAGACAGCGGCTCTTGTTAATTCAGCCAGAAGAGCCATATGGGTTAAGACCAGGGATGGGGACCATACCTCTAAGACTAGGTTATGCGGCCTTCCTTTTGAAGGGTCTCTCCTGTTTGGTACAGGGTTGGACCAGACCCTCTCCAGATCTACGGAGAAGGGAAAGAAATTTCCGGTTAAACCTAAAAGGGCCAAAAATTTTTTTCGAGGCCCCCAGGTCAACAACCGGTTGACCTGGGGGGCCTTTCCTTCCTTACGGTCCGTAAGGAAGGAAAGAAGTGGGGTGTTGGTAAAGCCAAACAGAAAGGAGCTCTCCTTTTCTCCGGCCCTAAGGTCGCAGACAAGGATCCTAAGTGACGCCAGCACCAAGGTGGGAGGGAGGCTGGCATTATTTAACCCTCAGTGGGAGCAGATAGCCCGGAGCCCTCTGGTCCTTCAGTGGATAAGGGAGGGCTACAGGCTAGAGTTTGCTTCCAGGCCTCCACAGACATTTCTACTAACCTTTTTACCCAGAGAAAAACTAAAAGCCATAGGACTCATGGAAAATATCGAGCAGTTGGCGAGTCAGAGTCATTCTCCCGGTTCTGGCGGATCAGCAAGGAAAGGGTTTTTACTCCCACGTCTTTGTTGTTCCCAAACCGTCCGGGAAATTCAGGTTAATCCTGAATCTAAAGAAGTTAAATACCTTCCTGCGATACAAAAGATTTCGCATGGAATCGGTCTATACGGTCAGAAAACTTCTGTTTAAAAGAGGTTTTCATGGCTACTATAGACCTGAAGGATGCATATCTGCATATTCCCATTTTACCGCAGCACCAGGTATTCCTTCGCTTTGCGATCCGCACAGATCTGGGTACACAGCACTGGCAGTTCCAGGCCCTACCATTCGGTCTGGGGGCCAGTCCAAGGGTATTTACAAAGGTCCTTACAGAGGTCCTCTCCTACCTGCACCTTCAGGGGATTTCCCTGGTACCATATTTAGACAACCTGTTGGTTTACAACCTTTCCAGGGAATCCCTTCTCCGGGACCTGGACAGGGTAATATCCACTTTGGAGTCTCTGGGGTGGTTGATCAGTCAGGAGAAATCCTCTCTGATTCCTTCCCAGACCAAACTCTACCTGGGTCTGTGGGTGGACTCGGTTGGGCAGAAACTCATCCTTCCACAGGAGAAGATAGAAACACTAATGGCTTCAGGGTCTTCAATTCAGCTCCACAGGGTAGTATCCAGAAGAGTGATCATGAGGATTCTAGGTCTCATGACTTCATGTATTCCGGCAGTACCTTGGGCCCGGCTCCATTCAAGACCCCTGCAAAACTTCCTTCTATCCTCATGGGATGGAAAGAAGGAATCCCTAGATACTCTGGTGGCCATCCCTCAAAAGATAAGAAATTCCTTACTCTGGTGGCTCAACCCCCAAAGGTTAGGGGCAGGCCATCTTTGGTTCCAGCTCCAGCCGGTCAGAATAACAACCGATGCGAGCTCGTGAGGATGGGGGGCCCATCTAGAGGCACTGCAAGCTCAGGGTGTATGGGACACACGACAGAGAACTGCATCTTCCAATTTCCGGGAATTGTTAGCTGTCCGGGAGGCTCTAATAGCCTTCGAGAGCAGGATCAAGGGGAAGGAAGTTCAGATCCTCTCCGACAATTCCGCTACAGTGGCCTTTCTGAGCAGTCAGGGGGGTACACGGTCGCTCTCCCTAATGAGTTTGACACAGGAGATTCTAGAATGGGTGGAGCAAAGGATACCGTCCATTTCTGCGGTACACATAAGGGGAGTTTTCAACATAAAGGCAGACTTCCTCAGTCGTCAGACAGTACAACAGGGAGAATGGGAGCTGAACCCAGAAGTTTTCACCATGGTCTGTCAACAGCTAGGTACTCCAGAGATAGATATCTTTGCCTGCAGGGGAAACAGGAGAGTCAAGAGATACTTTTCCCTCTGCAGGGAACGGGGGTCCGAGGGGGTGGACGCATTGGCTCAAGAATGGGATTTCAGTCTGGCTTATGCTTTTCCTCCCTTACCTCTGATTCCAAGAATCCTTCAAAGACTCAGTCGGGCCAGGGGCAATTTGATCTTGATTGCCCCTTGGTGGCCCAAAAGGTCCTGGTTTCCCACATTGTGGAACTGGGCGGTGTTGCCTCCGGTTCAGCTTCCAGAACGTCAGGATCTTCTGCTTCAAGGCCTTTTTTATCATCCAAACCCCGGTATCTTCAGGTTGACAGCTTGGCTGTTAAAAAGGGAGTGCCTGCGCAACAAGGGGTGTTCAGAGAAGGTGATTGACACCCTGTTACTGAGTAGAAAGCCAGTAATTAGACGCATTTATGCTAGGGTCTGGAGAGCTTTTTCCCATTGGTGTGAAGCAAGAAAGGTTCCCCAGAAAGAAATTCCAGTTATTTTAGACTTTCTACAAGAGGGAGTAGACCGAGGTTTAGCCACCAGGACTCTGAAGGTTCAGGTGGCGGCTTTGTCTAGTTTTCTGGATATTAAGTTAGCTCTAGATCCTTTAATTAAGAGGTTCTTATCGGCTAGAGAGAGACTTTCCCCGGTGCAAGTGAAGGAATTTCCACCGTGGGATTTATCTTTAGTCCTGGAAGCCCTGACCAGGGCACCTTTTGAGCCGTTGGCTCAATCTTCAGTTAGACTGATTTCGTTTAAAACTGCCTTCCTTCTGGCTGTTACTACAGCCAGAAGGGTGGGTGATTTGCATGCTCTTTCTATGAAGGAGCCTTTTTTCCGCCTGTTAGAGGATCGAATTATTCTCAAGCAGGACCCTTTGTACCTTCCCAAGGTAGCTTCACGCTTCCATAGGTCACAGGAGATTATTTTACCCTCCTTCTGTCTCAATCCACAGAATGAGAAAGAAAGGGCCTTCCATACGTTAGATGTCAGGAGATGTCTGTTGCTTCACCTAGAAAAGGTTAAAGAGTTTAGGAAGACTCAGCATCTGTTGGTCAGTTTTTGTGGAGTTCGAAGAGGCGAACAGGCCTCTAGAACGACCATTGCTAGATGGATTAGACAGGCTATTGCCATAGCTTATGAGCATTCAGGTCAAACGGCTCCAACTAATCCTAAAGCTCACTCTACAAGGTCTCTGGCAACCTCTTGGGCAGAAAGAGCCAGAGCATCGGTAGATCAAATTTGTAAGGCAGCAACGTGGTCAAGCCAGAACACGTTCCTGAAACATTACAGAGTGGAACTGCTGTCATCCCAGGACCTGGCCTTCGGCAGAAAGGTCCTGCAAGTGGTTGTCCCGCCCTAAGGTAGGCCTGAGCTACTTGCTCTTCTCTCAGGGTGCCGTCCTGGAAGACGACTTGAGAAAATGACCAGTTACATTTACCGGTAACGGTGTTTCTGGGAAGTCTTCCAGGACGGCAGGCTTACTTCCCACCCGGTTGGTATTTTTTCTATAGTGATACATTAGAGGTGTTTTTGTTTCACTTTCATGCACTGGTGTGGGTCAATACTTTTGCACAACTGAGGAGTGCGGGGAGGGGCGGGGTTTTTAACCTCTATCTTGATTGTGTTTCCTGTCAGGAGGACCAGTCATCTCTCAGGGTGCCGTCCTGGAAGACTTCCCAGAAACACCGTTACCGGTAAGTGTAACTGGTCATTTTCTTATATTTGCACTGTTCCTTTTTATTTTTGTAAACACTTTTTTTCTTATTACAAGGAATATAAACATCCCTTGTAATAGAAATGCAGGATGCCAGGTCCTCTTTATGGAGGGATCTGGGGTCTATAAGACCCCAAATGTCTCCTACCTTTTTTGAAAGCAAAATATAAAAACATAAATACATTTGTTTTATTTCCGCCCCAGACCGGAGAAGATGTCATGACGTCGCTGCGGTCCTCCTAGATCATAGAGGTGATCAGAGATGACCTGGTCTCTCTTCACCTCTATGGTCAGCCGTGCGAACAGTCGGATCGTTTTCCAGCGGCTAATCAGCCATTCGGCTCACTTTTGAGAGAGAGAATTACTGGCTGAAAAAAAAAAAAAAAAAATATCTGCATTTATAGCTTCAACCATAACCCCAGTAAACCACTTCAACGCCTATACGTATTGCTGTCTTGAAGTGGTCAGCTGTACTAGATTATTGGGGAAAATTAAAAACCAGAATATTATTGCATACAGCATGTTATCTGTGTTACACAGGGGTGGTGCTGGCAGGGGTTGAGGGTGTCCCCTAATGTCCTTGCATGAAAAGGCTCAGCACTGGTACAATAATGGAGAAAGTGTACAGATGGGCACCAGTCACTTTAACAGCTTGCTGACCACCTCACCCAGATATACTGCGGCAGAAGGGCTCGTACAGGCAAAACCATGTACCTGTACGTTGCCAGAGGGCGCGGCAAGCTCCATGAGTCGGGTCGCAGGTCCTGCGGACTCAATCGCCACGGGGATACCCATGATCGCCTCACGGGGAGGAAGAACGGGGAGATGCTGATGTAAACAGCATCTCCCCGTTCTGCCTAGTGACAGTGTCACTCGATCTCTGCTCCCTCTCATCGGAGCAGAGATCAGTGACGTCACACACACACAGCCCATCCCCATGACAGTTAGAAACACACCCCCAGGACACACTTAACCCCTACACTGCCACCTAGTGGTTAACCCCTTCACTGCCAGTGTCATTTACACAGGAATCGGTGCATTTTTTTAGCACTGATTGCTGTATAAATGACAATTGTCCCAAAAATGTGTCAAAAATGTCCGATGTGTCTGCCATAATTTCGCAGTCACGCTAAAAATGGCTGATCGCTGCCATTTAGAACAAAAAAAATTTTATTAATAAAAATGCCATAAAACTATCCCCTATTTTGTAAACGCTATAACTTTTGCACAAACCGATCAATAATCGCTTATTGCATATCGGCCTAAACTGAGGAAAAAAATAGTTTTTTTATATATTTTTGGGGGATATTTATTATAGTAAAAAATGCGTTTTTTTCAAAATTGTCGCTCTATTTTTGTTTATAGCGCAAAAAATAAAAACCGCAGAGGCGATCAAATACCACCAAAAGAAAGCTCTATTTGTGGGAAAAAAAAGACGTCAATATTGTTTGGGAGCCACGTCGCACGACCGCGCAATTGTCAGTTAAAATGACGCAGTGCCGAATCGCAAAAAGTGCTCTGGTCAGGAAGGGGGTAAATTCTTCCGGGGCTGAAGTGGTTAAGATGCAAACAAAAAAGGAGTTTATTTGCTCACACTCAAACTCCAGGGAGAGGGGGGTGGGAATGCTAAAACATTACTGACCGACAGATTCACTAGCAAAACCGTACAGGAAAAGGGCCTTTAAGCAACAACCTGTACCTTCTTAGATGTAGCGGCAGTGTCCAGTAGCAACCATATCTTCGTTAGATCCCTCCCAATGCTTTCATAGCCTCTCAGAGTTCCACCTCCACAGGACCTCAAGTGGCAGTCACCTCTGGTATTCCAGCCCCAGGCTTCACTTCCCTTTTGGAGAGAATTTGTATCACTTCCTGTTTTATCTATGGGAAAGAAAGTAAAGGAAAATCTATCCAAAAAACAAATGGATGATATGGATCTTAACTAGTACCTACTCTATCCAAAAAAAAAAGAAACATTTTGATTTTTAGATATACATTTTTCTTTTTCATACATCATGGGTCACAGAGTTAGGCTAATCTTCATTACCTGCTGGGTTATACTTCATCTTCAGGTGAATGGACACTGATAGACCAAAGGTCTTAAGACAAGAAGTGATCCCCTATATAACCCCTCCCATACAGGAAGTACTTCAGTTTTTTACCAGTGTCTGCAAGGTTCGTTCTGCCTTTTAAGTTGCCTCTTGCAGAGGTGACTGAGCCCCCTGGTCCTCTTGGGATCCCTGAGGCCTCTTCAGGCCCCACAGACTTTCCCCCTACACCCCCTGCTGGAACAAGCGGTGTATGCTGATTGGGAACATCCTGACAGGATTTCGTTCCTCTTAACCACTTCCGGACCGCCGCACACCGATATACGTCCTAAATTTTAAGAGGAATATCATTATGGCAGCAGCTAGCCGCCATAACCCAGGTATCCTCTTCTTTGGCCGGAGGTCCGGTTTCCAATAATAGCGGTCTCTGTGGTGGATTCGCCGCAAGATCACTTCTATCGGTGGCGAGAAAAGGCCCCCCCCCCGCGCTACGGTGCCCTCCGCCGCTTACCGGAGCCACAGGCAGCAACGGAGGTGATCGGATGCTGTCCATTGTGTGACATGGAGACGAGTGAGGGGAAGATGGGCCCCCACCCGTCTCCATATCATTGCAGGGCAGAAGCAACGTCAAAACGTCACTTCCGCCCATAGCTCTTAAAGGGACTTTTTTTTTTTTTTGTGTAAATATGAGATCTGAGGTCTTTTTCACCACAGATCTCCTCATATTTAGAAGGTCCTGTCATTTTTTTTTTCTATTTAAAGGGATGCTTACATTCCTTGTTATATGAATAAAAGTAACACTTTTTAGGAGAACGGTGTAAAAATAAAAGGTAAAATAACTTTTTTTTTTTTTAAATGCGCCCTGTCCCACCGAGCTTGCTTGCAGAAGCAAGTATGCAGTATGAAAACGGTGTTCAAACCACACGTGTGAGGTATCGCCGCTATCGGTAGAGCAATAATTCTAGCCCTAGACCTCCCTTGTAACTCAAAACATGCAACCTGTAGAATTTTTTTAAGCGTCGTCTATGGAGATTTTTAAGGGTAAAAGTTTGTCGCCATTCCACGAGCGGGCGCAATTTTGAAGCATGACATCTTGGGTATCAATTTTCTCTGTGTAACATTATCTTTCACAATATAAAAAAAAAAATGGGCTAACTTTCCTGCTGTCTTATTTTTTTTTTTATTCAAAAAAGTGAATTTTTTCCAAAAAAAAGCGCGCTTGTAAGATAGCTGCGCAAATACGGTGTGAAAAAAAAGTATCGCAATGACCACCATTTTTATTCTCTAGGGTGTTAGAAAAAAAAACAATATATAATGTTTGGGGGTTCTAAGTAATTTTCTAGCAAAAAAAAACTGTTTTAAACATGTAAACGCCTAAATTCCAAAACGAGGCTGGTCCTAAAGTGGTTAAGAACTAGTCAGCCGAGCTTTCTTCTGAAAAGTTATTGGCAGGTTTCCCCTTTCATGGGGAACGTTTATTTGGTGATCATATGGACAAATATATCCAAAAGATTTCCGGAGGGAAGAGTTCTTTACTTCCTGTGAAGAAAAGCACCAGGTGTCCCTCTTTTAAAACTTTAGGGACTGCTTCCTCAAATGTCTCAGTGCCAAGGCAGTTCTGCCACCAACAGGGCGCTAGGGCCAGGGGCAAGCTGCAAGGCCAGGGCCAGAAAAAGCCCTGGGTTCAAAAATTCTACTAAACCAAGCCACCAACCCTCCTTTTGAGGGGATGCCCCCACTCCATCGGGTTGGGGGAAGGCTGCTGCACTTTGCAGAACAATAATTCAGAACGAGTGGGTCACCTCAATTATATCCCGCGGTTAAAAGCTGGAGTTGCGGGGGGTTCCCACTCAGAGGTTTTTAAGATCCAGCGTTGCCTTGGATCCACCAAAAAGACTTATTATTTCAGGCACTACATAATTTGGTGCATCAAGGAGTGATTGTACAGGTTTCTGTATACGAAAGCGCAAACCTGTTTTACGATTTAAAAACCAAACTGGGTCACAAGACCCATTTTTGGACCTAAGATCCAGTATCTACTAATCCAGTCCTTTCGGGTGGAGTCTTTCCACTCAGTTGTAGCCTCGCTCCAGATGGAAGACTTTTTTTTAGCCTCCATCGATATAAAGGACATGTTGTACCTATCTTTCCGCCTCATCAGAGGTTCCTGTAATTTGCAGTAGAGGAACATAATTTTCTGTTTGTGGCTGTACACTTCGGGCTTGCTACAGCTCCCCGGGTGTTCACAAAGGTCCTAGCACCAGTACGGGCCCAAGGGATCCTGGTGCTTGGGTATCTGGATGACCTACTGCTCAGAGATCACTCATTACAGGCTCTAGAACAGAGCATAACATGCAAAGTGCGTTATTTGAAAAGCTTAGGCTGGATCAGAAATACCGAAAAGCTAGCCTTGAAATCAGCTCAAGGTCTAAAGTATTTATGTCTAATCCTAGATATGGTCTAAGCAAGAGTATCCTTGCCACCCACAGCGATCTATGCCCTGAAGAATCAGGTGTGTCAGATAAGGGGCACCAGAAAACCCTCCATTCGGCTCTGTATGAGTCTTCTAGGGAGGATGGTATCCTCCTTCGAGGTGGTGCCCTATGCCCAGTTCCATTCCAGGCCTCTACAACAAGACATCTTATTGGCTTGGAACAGGAGAGGACAAGCCCTGGATTATTCAATGTTTTCTCCTCGGGCACGCTTAAGCCTAAATTGGTGGTTCCAGGATCAGAACCTGCGGAAGGGAAGATCCTTCCTTGCGGTAACTTGGAAAGTACTGACTACAGATGCCAGTCTCTCAGGCTGGGGAGCGACCCTAGAATGGCTCAGGGGAAATGGTCAAGGACAAAACAGATTCTGCCCATCAATGTCCTGGAATTATGGGCAGTAAGACTGGCCCTACGGTCCTGGATGGTGGAGCTTCAGTACTGCCCTATCAGGGTTCAGTCTGACAATGCCACTGCAGTGGCCTATATAAACCACCAAGGCAGTACCAGGAGTCGTTCAGCTCTGAAGGAGGTGAACCACATACTAGCCTGGGCAGTCCATATCCCGGGAGTAGAGTACTATAAGGCAGATTATCTCCACCACCAGTAGATCTGTCTGGAGAAAGGGTCCCTACACCCAGTGGTGTTCCTGGAAATTTGCCAACGTTGGGAGTGGCCAGAGGTCGACCTACTGGCATCCAGGTTTCAACAAGATACAGCAGTTTGTGTCCTGAACAAGAGATCCTCTGGCAATCGGAGCAGATTCTCTGGTAGTTCCATGAAGCCAGTACTCCTTGGTTTATGCTTTCCCTCCGATCCCTCTCCTTCCACATTTGTTGCGCAGGATTCAGAGGGGGAGTTAGTCATTCTGGTGGCACCAGCCTGGCACAGAAGGCCCTGGTTGCCAGAGATTGTGAGACTGACAATAGACAGGCCATGGACAATTCCACGGCACCGCGATCTACTGTCTCAAGGTCCTATATTCCATCCCAATTTACAGTCTCTAAATTTGACGGCATGGCTATTGAAGCCAGAGTGTTAAAGGACAGCGGCATCTCGGGACCAGGTGTGTCTACCCTAGTGAATGCTAGAAAAGCTGTCACTAGGAAGATCTATTATAAGGTCTGGAAGACTTTGGTGTGAAGCCAAAAAATGGCATCCTCAGAAATGCGTGATTGGGAGAATTTTCTCTTTTCTACAGTCAGCTGCGGAAATCAAATTGGCTTTGAGTACAATCAGAGGTCAAGTTTCGGCCCTATCGGTATTCTTCCAAAGGCCTTTAGCCTCCCATTCACTGGTCCGAACCTTTATGCAGGGGGCAACTCGCTTGCTTCCCCCCCATTAGGTCACTTATGTGTCCTTGGGACTTGAACTTGGTGCTGTCTGTGTTACAGAAACAACCATTTGAACCTATCAAGGAAATTCCATCAGACTTGTTGTCCCACAAGCTAGCTTTCCTGATGGCTATCACCTTAGCTAGAAGGGTGTCGGAGTTGCCGGCCCTTTCATGCAGGGAACCGTACTTGATCTTTCACCACAACAGGGTAAGGATCAACCTAAATCGGGCAGGTACATTTTCAGTGGGTTTATCAATTTATGTATTTATTTATTTTTTGCCTGAAAGGAAAGTAGTGTAGGCCTGATCTACTAAAGTTTCTGGGTATCCTTTCTCTAGGAATTTCTGCTTGAGATGTGTGCTCTGGGAAATGTAGTTGCAGTCTCTAGTACAATTCTGCCTTAATCTACATAACTGTCCTTTGGGTATATTTTTTACCCACTGTGGGTGGTGACAACTATCAAAATGAAGATACGAGTTCCCCGCAGTGGGTTTTGTATAATTGTGGGCAAAATCCTGGTTATGCTTGATTTCAAGGAAGGCCAAACTGTCCTTGTTACATACAGATGTAAAGGAGAGCCCAAGGTCATTAGCATTAAAATATGTGACAAAATCATCTATCAGGGACAGGGGGCCATCCCAGATGATGACAATGTCGTCAATGTATCTGCCATAGAATACTAGATGTTTGGCGAATGGGTTGTTTTTCCATATTAACTGATTTTCCCAAAAACCCATGGTCAGGTTGGCATATGATGGGGCAAAATTGGCACCCATGCTGTGCCATGGGTTTGTAGGTAGAAATCACCCTTGAAATGAAAATAATTATGGGTTAGGCAGAAAAGGGTGGCATCTAGCATAAAGGTTGCCTGTTTGGTATTAAGCATGGGATCAAATAATAGAAAATGTTGTATGGCTAGCCTGCCTATGTGATGGGGAATAGAAGTGTACAGAGTTTACATCAAGGGACAGCCAAGAATATCTGTCAAGCCATGTGTAAGGAGACAGAAGTTCCATTAGATGTATAGAGTCTTGTATGTATGATTGAAGATTCTGAGCTAGGGGCTGCAGAAAGGAGTCAATGTACAAGGAAAAGCCACTGGTGACACTATTCATGGAAGCCACGATAGGTCTATGGGGGGGGTACAATAAACCTTTATGCAACTTGGGCAAATGATAAAAATAAGGTATGCTATAAAAGTCTTTACATAGAAAAGAGGCCTCTTTCTTATGAATAACTGTATCCGAAGTGGCTCTATAGATGAGTGTCTCCGCCTCTATTCTGAAAAATGGCACGGGATCTGAGGGAAATTTTTTTGTATGGCTTATCTGAAAGTAATCTCATAGCCTCAACATAAGTTTCTCTGTCTTGAACAATCCCTCCCCCCTTTGTCGGCTGGTTTGATGATTAAATCAGGATTGTTGAAAAGTCTTAAGGCCACCATCTCCCCAGTGTTGAAGTTATGGTATCGATGTTTGTTTGCTGGTAGTGTCAGACTTCTGGCATATTTTTTGGGAAATCAGAGCAGACTACACTGTAAAAGGCTTCCAGATATGGTCCCTTAGATTTGGTGGGATAGAAGACTGATTTGGGTTGTAATTGGGTATGTACTATAGGGGGTGACGTTTGAAGATGTTGCGTGAATAGTTCAATGTCTCGATCAAAATATGTCCTGCCAGAATTTAAACAAGAATAGTGTATATACTGAGGAGGCTTTCTGGAATATCTTTTGAACCGAGTTCTAGAGGAACAGTGGCTGATGAAAATATCCAAATCCAAGGGTGTATCTTTTTCTAGATGGGATATTAAACCTTTTTATTTTTATTGAAGGGTCCCTACACTCAGTAGTGTTCCAGGAAATTTGCCAACGTTGGGAGTGGCCAGAGGTTGACCTACTGGCATCCAGGTTTTAACAAGATACAGCAGTTTGTGTCCTGTCCCTTAGATGGGATATTAAACCTTTTATTTTTATTGAAGGGTTCCTTATAAATCGATTTGAGATACTTAAAAAGTAGAAATTAGTCGGTTGTGTGGTAGGAGAAAAGGTACTTAGTAGAGGGATGTCTTAGGAGGATAGTATATGAGAAGATCAGTTAAACTTTACAGTGTCCATTGTTTCAGCCCCTCTGACACACCTGGTTGAGTGAAAGTTCCTGCAAGCACTTAAACCCCATACACACTATCAGATTTTCTGCTGATTTTTTTTTTTTTTTCCTTCAGATTTACCAAAACCATATAATATGAGGTCAAACCTTAGGAGTTTCAATTTGTATGCAATCAGGCAGGCCCTTGCACTACATGGTTTTGGTAATTCTGAAGGAAAAAAATCAGCAGAAAATCTGATAGTGTGTATGGGGCTTTACAGTATAGGAATATAAGTGTAGATACCTTTTTAACTTGGCTGTGAATTAGCACCAGGAAAAAGACTCAAGACTGTTTAGTGGTAAATGAACGCAATGTGTTGGTAGGAGTTGGATTAAATGCTGGTTTCAGCATAAATTAACACACAGAATGTAGGTTTAGTCACGGTCCACTGGACTGTATAATCACTATGCCAGGATAACTTTGAGTAGAGTTCTGTATATCTAGACTGGAATAAACTCCTGAATCAGCAAAGTCAGAAATAAAATAACTTGTTTAGCGTGCACTCTAGGAAGATGGCTGATATGGTGCAGTATTTCTAGAGCATAATCTTAGTAAGCAACAGGTGAAGACTTCCATGTAGCAGCTATAAAACGACAGCCATTCTTCCTAACTTTTCAGCCAGCTAGCGTTGGGGCCCAGATGTACCATTGGTGCCCCTGAGAATAGTCCCAGTGAAGCCTGCAGGCAGCAATAAGGCTACTAGATGGCTGTATGGTCAGTTCTTAAAGGTCTCAGGGTCAGAAATCGGCAGCAGAGATGCCCAGATTTACATGGTGGCACTCATGAAACTGGGACCAGTCTGTGTATGTTTTTAAGTGAGATTTATTTACAGTAAAACGAAAGTCTTCCAAACACCAGCACACATGAAAATATAAGTGAACCAAAAAACCCAGTGACAGAATATGTAAATAAATTAACCGAAGCCTAACTAACTACATACAATTTATACAAAATGGGGAACACCGAAAAGCAGGGGGAAAATTTAGAGGTGCAGGCAAAAGATGGGAAGGGGAAAACAAAACTGGGATCAGCAACAAAAGGGAGCAGGTACAAGGCAGCAGGATACAGCAAACCAGACAGGAACACTCTCCATTCATGGCCAAGGACCTGGTTGCATAAGGTTTTGTAATGGAAAGGAGTTTTTTTTTTTTAAATCATTAACATGTTGATGAAGGGGAAAGACAAAACCTAAGTAGAATAAACTTCAGCTTTAATTGACTTGGATTGGATCCCAAATTCTATTTTAAAATTTATTGTAAAAAAATCTACATAGACTAGCACGTTCTCTCAAAGTAGCACAGAGAATACTTTTTGCAGTTTCAGTTTTCTGTATTTGTTCTTTCCCCTAAGACTTTAGTGTGGTCAGGATTTGCTCAGAGGACAGTCATACAGTACACTGGCTCTCTACATTCTAAATCCAGATGAATTACTCTGTGTAAATAGGGAAAATGCTTGCTTAGGACTCATGCCAGGAACTGTCAAGATCCTCAGTATAAATATACCGCTCAGTGCTTTGACACTGACAAAAGCTATTGTTCTCATTTTGTAATGTCATAGTAAAATGTGTTTCAGACATCTAAGTAAATATTGTCTAATTATATATTTATGAGACAAGACGCACGCGTAAAGTTTGTGCCCTAAATTTTAGAACTGGTGCTTAAAGCGAAGGCCTGGACAGATATTGTGGAAGAAAATGTATACTGTACTTAAGAAAATTTGAGCTGTTACTTTAGTAATAAAGCGTTAAAGTCCAACAGGGCTCTGTTGAAATCCCAGGGGTCTAAAAAGACCCCTGATGTCTTATTTTCAAGACCAAAAAAGGGACTTGGGACATAAGTCTCCCTCTGCAGCATCAGCTGCACTGTACATAAATGATTAGGAAGCACTCTGAGGCTTCCTGTTCATTCGTAAACTGAAGCATAGTGAATACAATTTACTATGCTTCAGTTATGAATGAACACAGGAGCAATCTGCACCCATCGCTGTGTTCACTCAGGAAAGGAAGGGGCTGGTAAATATGACCCATTCTGAACAATCCTCCTGTGCCCCACAGCAGTTGCTGGCGGGAGTAGGAGGAGAAGCTGGCAGCCTTTTGGGGAGGGGTGCATGGAGAGTGGCCTGGACAGCAGAGGGAAGGGGATGGAGGGTGCAGATACTGGAACTGATCCTCTCTGCAGCACAGATGGTCGAAGGAAGAGGAGGAGGGCACAGGGGAGCCACAGGTGGATCAGTTCCACTGATATGGTAGATGCTCGGCAGGAACACAGGTCCCTCTGTTGAACTGATGGGGCCAGGGCCCGGTACAGGAGGGCCAGCTGTACCCCCTTATTGGCGGCCCTGACTGTGCTGTGCCATCATGATGGGAAGTGATGGGAAATCTATCCAATGGGAACAAAGACAACGAAAGCATATTTTAGTATAGTGGGGAAGGGTTACAACTCTGGACAGAGTTTTTATGGCTATCTGTGTCTTCCTGTGCCAGTGTCAACCAGACCCCTAATTTTATGGTAGGGAGTCACAGGGACAGGAAATGAAGAAAATCTCCCTAACAGGGTAACGAATATAAAAACGTGACTGAATTTCTCTTGAAAACATATCTTCATCCTTTTGGGTTAGGATCTAAGCACTTCAATTGCTGACCATGCTTTTGTGTCTATATGGATGTTGGCCCAATTAACCTTTTTACAGTACAGTCGTGGCCAAAAGTTTTGAGAATGACACAAATATTAACTTTCACAAAGTCTGCTGCCTCAGTTTTTATGATGGCAATTGCATATACTGCAGAATGTTATGAAGAGTAATCCGATGAATTGCAATTAATTGCGAAGTCCCTCTTTGCCATGAAAATGAACTTAATCCCATTAAAAAACGTTTCCACTGCATTTACAAAGAAGCCTTCAGGACGCCAAGAAAGTCCAAGTGCCAGGACCGTCTCCTACAGTTGATTCAGCTGCAGGATCGGGACACCACCAGTGCAGAGCTTGCTCGGTAATGACAGCAGGCAGGTGTGAGTACATCTGCACACACAGTGAGGGGAAGACTTGGAGGATAGCCTGGTGTCAAGAAAGGCAGCAAAGAAGCCAATTCTCTTCGGGAAAAACATCAGGGACAGACTGAATTGATATTCTGCAAAAGGTACAGGGATTTGACTTTTGTGGACTGGGGTAAAGTAATTTACTCTGAATCTGATTGTTTGGGGCATCCAGAAAAAGCCTTGTCCAGAGAAGAAAAGGTAAGTGTAATCATCAGTCCTGTGTCATGCCAACAGTAAAGTATCCTGAGACCAGGAGGTGTGGGGTTGTTTCTCAGCCAAGGGAGTGGGCTCACCACCTACAACAACATCCTCTGAAAGCAACTTCTCCCAACCATCCAAGAACAGTTTGGTGAGGAACAATGCCTTTATCAGCATGATGGAGCACCTTGCCATAAGGCAAAAGTGATCACTACAGTAAGTGGCTTGGGGAACAAAACATCAGTTTTTGGGTCTATGGCCAGGTAACTCCTCAGACCTAAATCCCTTTGAGAACTTGTGGTCAATCCTCGATTGGAAGGTGAACAAAAAAACCCCACAAACTCCAAGAATTATGCAAGTATGGGCTTCCATAAGTCAGGATGTGGCCCAGAAGTTGATTGACAGCATGCCAGGGCGAATTGCAGAGGTCCTGAAAAAGAGAGATCAACACTGCAAATATGACTCTTTGCATAAACTTAATGTAATTGTCAATAAAAGCCTTTGACACTCATAAAATGCTTGTATTTATACTTCAGTACACCATAGTAACATCTGACAAAAATTATCTAAATACGCTTATGCAGCAGACTTTGTGAAAATTTAACATTTGTGTCATTCTCAAAACTTTTTACCACGGCTGCAGGATGGATTAGACTTGTAAGGCAGGTGAGAGAATGATTGGACTTTTATTTTCTCCCTCATCACATCTAAGGACTGGTGAACATCAGTGGTGGCCCGTCCATTAGGGGTGCCGTCCCCTCTCTCCTCGCCACCCCCTATATGCAGTGGATTGAATCTATCCATGGCCGCCCCTATTCATGTGTCCGACCCCTTTCAGAGGACCGGGCACATGAATTACAGCGGCCAGGGTTTTTTTTTTTTTGTATTTTTTTTTGTATTTTTTTTTTTTTTTGAAGCGCCTGATTAGAGCCAGAGGCTTTAATAGGCTGCAAAATAGGGTGGGCCTCGGGTCGCATAGGATGCGACTGGAGCCCACCTAGGTGTGTTGCAACACTGATCCTCCTCCCGGCCAATCAGGAAGCGGGTATGAAACACGTTTCCCGATTGGCCAAAACGTCAGGTGATCCTATTGAACGCTTAGCCTCGGGAGGAGCATAGTGGAGATGCAGCACGGAACCTGCTCCAGGAGAGGACACCGGAGCAGTTTTCCCCAAGCCTGCCATGCCTAAGGACAGCTAAAGATGGCTGCATCAGCTCCGACCGATTCTCTCACCACCGCATCCAGGATAAGAACAGCGGGTGGTTAGCTGGCTGGTGTTAGTGCCATGCACGCACAGGGGAGGGGGGGGTAGGGGCAGTTGTGCTAGTGCCGCTCCACCGGTGGCCGGGGGGGTATGTTTGCCACCCCCCCCCCAAACAAAAAAACCCACCAGGCTCTTTTTTTTTTTTTTTTTTTTTTGTTCTTGGGTTAGATGGCTTTAATAAATGTAAAATGTCATGAATGAAAAATTTTTCAATGTTCAAAAAATGCATATGGCCACTTTATAAAAATGTTAACAATTTTCCAATAATCGCCTAAAGTTAAACTTCAGGAAAAAATCATTTTCACTCCATAAAAGACGTTCTGTAAATGGAGGGGGGTGAATGAATGTCATGATCTCCCCTCTACCAATCACAGAACACCTTGTACTGTTGCATGCCAGATGTTTCGATGCATCTGGCATCCAAGAGTTATAACAAACGCAACCACAGCCACACATTAGTGGTTATTTATTCTTAAACTGCCCATACAACAGTAGATTTTCCAGCAAATGTTTGTATGAACATTTGTCTGAAAATTCTCAATACATTTAATGACTTGGTGAATGCGGTTCAAAAGTATTTCAAAATTTTGTTTTGTGTTTTAACAAGCAAGTTTGGAATGAATAGACTTTTTCTGCACGCAAACCATGTACAAAAATTAATTAGAAATTCATTTATTTGAGAACATTTTTTCATCCTGCTCTCTTGAATCTTTTCACCTCTGCGATCAAATGTGAACATCAATTTTACCACACCAACAATTAGAAAATCAAACGAATACTCTCTAGAATCCAAATTTTGCTTGAAATTCTATTAGTGTATGGCCAGTTTACAGAGCAATGAGATAGAGATATATATATATATATATATTATAAATAACGTGTGTGTGTGTGTATGTGTATTTATAGAGTTTAGTTTGAAACAGTTTGTACTCACTATGTAGCAGACTGGACACATATATTAGAATGGTTCTAACCTAAATTCAAAGTGAAGTCTGTAGAAAGTAAAAATTATTTTAGATAAAAGGACCTTTTATTTATCCTGCTTGCTGTGTTTGATGCAGGTTGTTGCAGCAGAAGGGGAGATGAATGCTTCTCGGGCTCTTAAAGAAGCAGCAGTGATCATGTCAGAATCTCCAGCCGCCCTCCAGCTCCGATATCTTCAGACCTTGTCACAGATTGCAACAGAGCGGAATTCCACTATTGTATTTCCCATCCCTGTTGAACTCTTTTCACGCTATCTCGAGCCTAGAAAGGACCAGTAACAAGTCTCAGCAGGAACATGGTTATGCCAAAGGTACTACAAACATTCCTCAGCCTAAACCCTACCAACAAGTAAAGGAACTTTCTAATCAGTTTCTACTTTGAAAACAGAAGTCTGTTTCCTGCATCTGCAATCAACAATAGCACCAGTATTCAGAACAAATCTTGCCTTTTCTTTAGAAACCTCTTACAGATATGGAACTCGCCCAGGCTCGATGTTGATCATTCTTCATCCATATCATATTTCTCTTCACAGCACAGAAATGCACTACTTGTACTCACAATGGAATGCAGAGTAAGAAATCCAAATATGGAGGACATGGTAACCACAACACTCACACTAAAAGACAAAAATACTCCTCAAAAGACTACATTGGCCACATAAGAGAATACCTACTGTTCTTTCTCGGTCACACAGAGGTGTTAATGTCAGTTCAGGTATTACACTTGGTTGTGGATCACCAATTCTGGAGGGGGAGATGGTGTGGTGAGAGATGAACCCAGGGAAAACTGCAGGTAAGACAGACTTGGCTACGTTGACAAGGGGCTATACATCCCCCCCCCCCTTCATTATTGAGCCTGCCCCTGTAGGGAAGAAAATTGGGAATCTGGAGTCACATCGAATCAAGAAAACCTAAAGAAAAAACTGTCGATTTTTCATTTATCCTCATATGTATTGACTCCAGATGAAGAAAAAAATGATACGTCTGAGATTGAGCTTTTGTCTGTATAAGGAACAAGACCAATTTGAGACAGCCAAGGATATTTTTTGTTTGTCATGAATAACATGCAAGGTTTGATTTCTAGCAAAGAGCATACATCCCCAAATCCTATCCAGCCAACATGGAAATGTGGAAGGGATTCACAAAAAATGATTTCTGTGCTTTACAGGACCTAATGCTCCTTTTTAGGAGGAAAATAACCCAGAAGTAAGAGATTCCATCAGCAAACCTGGTCAAGCTGACCCAATATCAACCACATGTAATGTTTGTTATAAAAATGACAAACCTTTACAGCTTCATATTCATATCTAGGCCTTTGTCCAAACGTTATGCATGACATCAACAATTTAAACTCAGGTCTGGATAACTTTGAACCTGGATTATAGCAAGAATTTCTCATACTATAAAGCCACCTGATAAAGGTTGTAATGTGGTTATTTCAATTGTCAAAACCATGTTCGGATGTATCAAAATATTTAAAGAAATGTAATTAGTACAAATCCATCCCTGAAAGTAGACTTAAAATGTTCTAATCAGAAATATTATCAACAGAGCATTTAATGATAGCGTTCTTGAATAAGACACTTTAGAAATTCTAAATGGTAAATATCCAAGTACACCAACATTCTATGCTCTATCAAAAGTTCACAGTAATGTGACAGATATTCTGGGTTGCCCTGTTATCTCAAGCATAGAATGCATACGGAAAATGCAAGCAAGTTCACTGATGATTACTGACCCTTTATTACATCATTGGCATCCTATGTACAGGACACTAGTGTCCTGTTGAGAATCATTGAGGACCTACAGATTGCATATGGAGCTTGACTGGTCATAAATTGATATAGAGGCCTTGTAAAGCTCAATTCCGCATCGCTGCAGGATCGTTGTGATTGAGAAGTTTTTGAAATGGAATCAAAAATCTGCACGGCCCTATAATCATTATTTTGGAACTTTTTGAAGCACATTCTATGCAGGAATGTGCATTTTCATTGGCTCCCACTTCCTGCAGATGCAGGGAGTAGCGATGGGGAAACGTTGTGCTCCATCATTCTCTTGTACCTGTGGGTGGAAGAGTCAGTTATTATTTTTTTTTTTTTTTTATCAGAATATGTCGACGTACCTGTTCCACAAATTATGACACCAGTACATTGATGATGTGTTTATGATCTGGATGGGCTCTTGATTAGAACTCAATGGATTTATGGCATGGATTTCAACGTAAAATTTACCAAAGATTGTGACCAGAGGAACGTCATGTTCTTTGATATCCAAATTATGGTGCAGGATGATGGCCAATTGGTCTCAGACTTTTAAGGAAAACCTTCATCGGTCAATACAATTTTACATGCATCGAGCACCCATCCCAGATCTCTTAACAGTATCCTGTATGGGCAGTACTTAATTTTGCAATTTATTTTCATCCTTTCTTTTCTTTTTTCTTTTTTTTATTTTTTAACCCAATCAAGGGATTTGCAGGATCACATGTAACTGTTATAGCAAAAATCGCCTAAAAGGGTCTTTCAAAAAACGAAGTAATACTAGAGAATCTGAGTTATGGACAGACTTCAACTAGCCACAAGTAATACAAAAATCATGTTCTCGATTTTTGCAACAACACTCGGAAATTTATAACATTCTGAATGGACATTGGTATTTGCTGACTGAGGACTCTATAGTGGAAACATACATATACATTTGCGTGATCATCTGACATAGTCATCTTGTCACTATATCTACAAAATTATTCTATCAAAACATTAGGAGAGGTACATTTAGATGTTGTACCTGTAATTTTTGTGATTTCGATTTTTGAAGGGCATAGTATCACATTTCCTATGCCTAATGGAGATTTGGACTCTATTTTACACTATCAATTGTCAGATAATTGGGGTTATGTATTTTATGCTTTGTTCCTGTAATCCTTTTTATGTAGGCAAGACTAAGAGGCCCTTCTGGAAAAGTATACAGAACCACATTGATCTTATTCAAAATGCCACATCTGTCAACACACATTGGCCTGTATCAATCTCCATTTGGGTAACAATGACAAATAGCTCTTACGTTTTGGAGACAGAATGGATTTTCAAATTGGAAGTCCCTAAAAATAACTGTTTTAAACTGTTCTTATAAACAGAGCCATTAAACTACAAATACGTTGATTTGTTCACATTATGTGAGTCTAGAATTTGACTACAATGTCTGAACTGTGACAAAAACAGCTGAATGCTTAGCAACATAAAACTTACCCATGGAACCTGTTATTGGCTTTTTGGTTTGATTTGATACTTTGGTTGTACTAATTTAAAATTGTTATACTAACATTTAATTCCCATTTACAGTGGTGCTGACAGGAGGGTGATATGGGAGGTGGTTGCCTGGATGGCCTCAGTTCCACTGGGTGGTTGGAATAGGCATTTGTGGGCCTACCAGCAGCCTTTGTGAAGTGGATGGTAGATTTTTATTTTTTTTCCTTTTGCTTGGTGAAGTGATATGTGGGGGGTTGGGTTGGGATCTATTGTCTGCAGTGTGGGGGTGATTTGGCGGGTTTGTGTGGAGGTTCAGCGATGGTTTGGCTGTGGGTGATTTTGTTTAGTTTTATTTGGAACGTGTAGGTGTGTGTGTGTGTGTGTGTGTGTGCGTGCGTGTGCGCGCGCTGGGGGTTTGCAGTTTGGTCCTTGGTGGAACGGCGCAATCTCATCCCCTTCTCTTCCCTGTTTGGCTGTACCAGTTTGGTGGTGGGAGAATCATTGCATATGTTCCGACAGTGTGCGGTGTCATCCCACATGCTTCTGGGTATTGCTGGTGGTGGATGGAGATACTGGACATTGTCTGCTTTGCTTTCTCTGCCACCACTAGGTATGCACAGCACTAGGCTGTGTTGTGCATGCCCGGTGGCACGCCCATCAGTGGTGGGCATGGGGGAGGGCCTAGATATGTGGCAACCATGTTTCCGATAAAGAAATATGGCTTTTTGACAGTTGGTGTGGTGTCATATGGGGAGATGCACGTTTACTGCTGATTCTGAATGAAGTACAGTAATACCTCGAATTGCGAGTAACACAGTTTACGAGCGTTTCGTAATACAAGCTATTTTTAAAAATAAAATCCTGACTCGATTTGTGAGCGTTGTCTCACAAGACGAGCAGGATTCAAGCCTTGGTGTGCAGTACCGCATGTGGCCAGAGGTGCGGAGGCACCGGTGACACTCAGAAATGAGCGTCTCCGATTGTCTCTGGCGCCCCTGCACCTTTGGCCACATGCAGCACTGCATACACCAGCAGTGGCACTGGAACGCAATATTGGAGTTTACATTAATTCCTATAGGGAAACTCTCTTTGATATACGAGTGCTTTGGATTACAAGCATGCTTCTGGAAGAAATTATGTTAAAAGTCCGCGCTCAGGAAAACAGAAGGGCTGCAGCCTCCCCCTAATTAATTCCCACTGGGAATTTCTATGCAAAAGACAAACAAATATAAGACCGTTTATGGTACTTGGCCTCATATTTGTTTGTCTTTTGCATAGAAATTGCACGATCACCTTAGTGCGTTTACATACTTTTATTATCATTATCATTTTCTAATCATTTTAAACACTGCTAATAGGGCAGCGCCAATTTCCCCAACTTCTTCTTTTTTTCATATATGCTTCTGGAAGGAATTATGCTCGTAATCCAAGGTACTACTGTACTTGAGTGACATGAACCTTATTCTGCAGATAGGGCATGGAGATGTGACAGCCTAGTGCCCTGTGCCCCTAGATGCCTGTTTTGCTTCATGGGTCTGAGGCTGTTTTGGGACTCTTTCTTCCTCCGCTAATCCTGACCTTGATGTCTCCTGACAAACCTTTTTTACTGCAAAACGCATTGAGCATTATAGCAAATTGGTGTTAAGTTCATTACCTCCATTATAGGAGAAGGTAATATATACTTTTATTTTGTGTTAGTTATTTTGCCCATGATATATTCCATTCAAAGGAGGGTGAAGTGTTCTACACAGGGTGTGCAAAATTTCATTGTTTCAAGTGGCTATCTGCACTTATGTATGGTACGCTTTTAGTACACTTTTGTTTTAGTAAAAACGCATAATAAAATGTTGTGATTTTATGCATATTGAGTTGTCTTTTTCCATTTATTCTTGGTAGCCAAAGCACCTTAAAAGTCCTACATTTCTTCCTGTTCTTTTTTTGTGTCTATATACTAGAGGGATGTGGTACTAATTATACCCATTGACACCTTTTTTATATTTAAAGCACCAATAATTGAACATACAGCATATAGCAATACAGTGTATTGTAAGCCAAGCTAGTTTTTTTTTTTTAGATATAGTAGAGAAGGGTTAGAATCCCTGCCAGGGGAAGCCTGGGCAGCAGTTGGAAATATATGGTACACGGGGGGGGGGGGGCAATTACTGGAACCAATCCCCTGTATGGCTCCCAGCTAAAAGCCAGTGGGAGGGAGAGAAGAGTAATTCAGCTGCTGCAGAGAGCCATCCCCTAATGAAGTCACCTGACCGTGACAACATGCGTAGGGACGGACAGGCACCGGAACTGATGTTTGTATACGAGCTCGTCGCCCTTGGAGTTTTGTTTACATACTAGCAATGAAATGTGAGTATGTTCTCTGCTGTTTTTAATAAATAAAAATCAATTTATATACTACATTATCCGGAATCCTCCACCTTTCTTTCCTACATTGCAAAAAAGTCCATTTACAAGAATAGATTCACGCTATTGGCCCAGGAGTGTGGCATGAAGAAGCCAGCAACGTGAACACAGATTCTCATTTTTACACACATGCGGTTGCCTCATAACCGCAAGGTAAGAGGCCATTGCTATTAGTGTGTTTTTGCACGAAGAGGAAATCCTTATTCCTGCACTTTGCACTGTGTGGTCTTATGCACAATTCATTTGCACATTGCTCCGTTCATGGAAGAGGACTAGTCCCTATATTGTCTGAAGATTTGATATATCACTGTATGTGTCAGTATTCATTCTTATGACTATCATTTACTTTGCACATATACCTTTTAGCAATGCTAAACAGTGTTTTTCATTAGTTTGTGAAGCTTTAGTTATTTTTTTACAGCTCAGCATTAAGCTTTGTGATTATCGTTTACTTTGCACATATACCTTTAGCACTTTAGCAATATTGCACAGTGTTTTTCGTTAGTTTATGAAGCTTTAGTTACTTATAATTTTTTAACAGCGCAGCACCAGCCATTCCTTTTACATACAGGGGATTGGTTCCAGCAAATGCCCTTCCACTGCGCTGATCATCCTCCCTGCTCAGATCCGATTCACCCAGCTGGGGCCCCGTACAGGAGGACCGGTGGTACCCTCTTATCCATGGCCCTGGTTCTGGGCGTGTCTTGCAGGAAAGGAGAGCATAGGCATGTCTGGCAGTCGAAGTATGGAGGTGGGAATGGGCATGCCTAGTAGGAGGAGCTGCAAGCTTTCCCTATTCAGCTGCCGATGAGGACCCTGCTCATCCTTGAGTCAGCTGCTGGCAAAGTAAGGATGTGTGTATGGCCATTTGCATTAGTGCAAGGCATGATAAGATATGTATGTAGTCCCAAAAGCTGCGTCACATGGACCCGGGAGCGCACACCACCAGAAGCTTATGTGCTGCGAACCAAAGTAGGAATAAGAATGCACCCAATACCAATTAGTGGATCATTATAAGCGCATTTTGTTTAAAAAAAAAAAAAAAAAAATGCTGGATGATAAATTTAGCTAATAGGTGCATATCATGTAAAAAAAAATATGAGCCTCTATAACCACTTTAATGTAATGTAACTTGGCATTGCAGTCTACTGTATCATCTGTGCAGCAGAGCTCAGAGGGGGAGGGAGAAGCAGCACAAGTAGCCAATCGGGTGTGCTCACAAGGTGGTGAGTCGCAAGGGGTATGCTGATGGGAGGTGAGAGCAGAATGATAAGAACTCATCAGTATGGTGCATCTATTTTCATTGTCCAGTCACAGGGGGAGGAGGGACCTGTAAGTAAAAGTTAAACTGCAGCAGAGAAGAAAATAAAATCAGGTTCCTTCTTCTATGCTGTGGGACAGGGCTGGATGAACAGAATTCCAAATCCTTTGGCAGGTAAGACAGCTCTCATACATGTATTTCAGAGTTCATTTCAGAGTTGCCATTGAGCATCTGCATTTACATTCACTTTTTTTTGTGTTTTTCATGCCCTCCCATTAAAGTCTATTGGGCCAAAAGCATACATTGTCATATCAAAAAAAAAATCTGCCCTACATGCATAGGTGTGAATGAGTCTTTTAGAAAATAGTAACCCACTTGTGCAATGTTTGTGCACCAGCCAACAAGTGTAAAATTGCACAAATAGAAACTGGGACTAAAGTGTACATCCAGACAATATTTCTTTTTTTTTTTTTCAGTTTTAGAGTGGGAAACGATTAGAACCCCAGTCATGATTTAATGGTTATCCAGAGCTATGTTGAGATTTTTGTTCAATTAAAGCGATTTGTAAAGGTAATTTTTTTTTTTTCACAATGTCTATTCTTACCTGCGGCCATGGACCTCCTCTTCTTGGGTCCCCTGCTTCTAGCCCCCCCTCTCTGTCTAGTATCCCCATGGGAAGCGGATCCCCGGTGGCTGCGAGAGGGACATCGGTCCCGTTCGTGGAGGTGTCACCAGTGCCCCCTACCAGTGCCCACAGTGCTACCTATCAGTGCCGCCTATAAATCACCAAACAGTGCGTCATTACCAGTGCTGCCTATCAATACCACCTATCGGTGCCACCCATCAGGGCCCACCAGTGCCGTCTTATCTGTGCCCACCAGTGTTGCCTTATCTGTGCCCATCAGTGCAGCCCATCAAAGCCCAGCAGTGCAGCCTCATCAGCGGATGTCAATGAACAAGGAAAATGACCCGTTTCCAAAATTTTATAACAAACTATGAAACGTTTTTTTTTTTAATTTGTCTTTTTTTTGTTTGTTTAGCATAAAATAACCCAAATGTGATTTAAATACCACCAAAAGAAAGCTCCATTTGTGTGAAAAAAATTATTTCATTTGGGTACAGTGTTGTATGACCGCGCAATTGTCATTCAAAGTGTGACAGTGCTGAAAGTTGGTCTGGGCAGGAAGGGGGGCTTAAGTGCCCAGTAAGCAAGAGGTTAAAGTGAGTATTTTCATACAGTTGACATGCATTGAAAAATGTTTACCTACATGATCCATGAGAGGCGCCATCCCTGGGATTGATGTCATTCAATATATAATACATTACTGAGCTGTGCCTGCCTGCTGGTATTTACCCATCAACTGTAGCACTGCTTTGTGGATTGTTGTATACAAAACTTCTAATTGGGTTTCTCTTTTCCAGGGGCCCCCGGGGCATACCCTCTGTACTAACATCTCTGAACTATCTCCTACTAATCTTTGTTTAGACATGCAACAAACCTGAATCTCTTAGCCTGCATGTCTCTGTTGTTTAGGGGCTTGTCCTGTTTTTGACATGCAGAATCTTGTAATTCCAGGACAGCGGGAAGGCACAAAGGTCACCTATTTCTTTTCGGGTCAAAATCTTAATATAAACATGACACTAAGAAAACCTTGGCGCCATTGCTGACCTCTTATTATAGCCAGGCAACTGGCATTTTGAGAATGCCTATTGGTTTCTTTGGGTCGCTGTCCAAGAAAAAGTATAGGGATCAGTAGTACAGGGCTGTATACTTTTTTCTGGGTCAAAGACACAGAGATTGAAGCCAAAGGTTCAGAATAACAGCCAGGAGACTAGCAATTTCAGAAGAGAGTTTGCAGTGGCCGTGTTTCTATTTCTCACATCAATTATATAATTATTTACACCAGTGCATGACGTGGAGCTGTAAACCATTAAGAGATGAAGCTGGATTAAGGGGACTATAAATTAAGCAAACTTGTTGAACTGGATGTTTGATGTAAAAGCTGGCTTAAAGAATTAAAACTTGCATCCTCTAGTCATTGGTGTGCGCAGCCTATTGCATTAGAGTGTACACCCCAGAGAACGAACACACATGCGTGTATATCAGCAGAGTTGTGGACCGCGTCGGTGTTTGATTTTTCTTATTTTTTACAATTTTATTTTTAACCACTTCCAGTCCAAGCCAATTCTGGCACTCCTCTCCTAAAAATCATCATTTGTTTGCTAGAAAATTACACAGAACCCCCAAACATATATGTTTTATAGCCGAGACCCTGGGGAATAAAATGGCAGTCGTTGCAACTTTTTATGTCACGCAATATTTTTGCAGCAATTTTTCAGACTTTTTTTTTGGTGGGAAAAAAAAAACAACAAAAAAACAGTTTCATGAAAAACAAAATGCTAAACTTAGCCAGATTATATATATATATATATATATATATATATATATATATATATATATATATATATATATATATATAAAAAAAGTGTAGAGTAGAACCACACACAGCTTTCAATCTAGTGCCAGCAAACAGGTCCTCCCACTGACCTTGTGTGTATATATAAGAATAAAGTTCCAAAGGTTGCTGCACTTAAAAATTTGTTGCTTTAATTCATAGTTTGTTATAAAATTTTGCAAACGGGTCACTTTTCTCGTTCATTGATATTCGCTGAGATATATATATTTATATATATATGTGTCAAAGATGTTACGCCGAGTAAATAGATCCCTAACATATCACACTTTAAAACTGCGCAGACTTGTGGAATGGCGCCAAACTTCAGTATTTAAAAATCTTCATAGACGACGCTTTAAATTTTTTTTTACAGGTTACCTGTTTAGAGTTAGAGGAAGTCTTTGGCTAGAATTATTGCTCTCGCTCTAACGTTCGCGGCGATACCTCACATGTGTGGTTTGAATACCGTTTACATATGTGGCCGCGACGTATGTATGCGTTAACTTCTGCTTGCAGTGACGGGGGCGCTTTCAATTTTTTCTTCTTTGAATGACAGATGTCATTCTGGAGAGGCACACATGCACTCTGCTAGAAAAGGTATTTCTCCACCCCCCCAAAAATCAAGTGAAGTGTGATTGATTATACTAATGAGTTGTCATGAATGTTTTTAGTATCTTTCAAACTTGAAACTGAAGATTCTAAAACTGACACATTTTACATGAGAATGAGGGTCTCACATTTGTGGACGAAGGACATGCTCCTCCCATGCCCCCAGCTCCTCTGTCCATGAAGAATTCATTAATACACTAATGACTGGGAGACCTACAATTACTCTTTAGGGTTGCTTTTATGTTAAATTGCATTGTCTGTGAATGATTCTACCAATGGTTTTTCTGGAAGGTTTTACAATCTTTCAAGCTCAAAACTTAAAATTCTGGGAAATTACACATTTTTAGCTTTCAGGGCTTGTACACAATTGTGACTTTGCTCAACACAAGAGCAGGACAATTTGCGTCATGTCCTATGCATTTATGTGCAGCGCTTATAACACATCACAACACATTTCAGTGCATTTGTGAAAAGAAAAAGGAAGCGCTGTAATGTGTTTTGACAATGCATTGCAACATACAGTAGTGTGTGTCCACACCACGCACCAGCATACATGCAGCATGCACACAATAACATATGCTGTGTTGTGTGAATGAACCCCTAATTGGTTAAAATGCAAATAGTAATCGATCTATAAGCATGACGTTTTTATCTGCAAGTGCAGAAGTGTACAGATTAATGGGATATTATGTATTTCAGAAAGCACAGCATTTGTATTCAAACACCATTGTGACATATCGCCTACTTTTTTCTTTTTATTTATTGAAATGAATGTCTTGCACTGCTCTGCATGGTGCACAATAAATATTGCATCAAAGACAATACTTGTCAGTGTGATTGCATAATTGTGAACTAGTACCTTTTCAAACTATGGATAACTTGTACATGGGCTGATGTGTGTTCAAATGCATAGGTGCTATGGGTGCTAAGAAAAAAAGATGAGCTTGGGTGTCTCCTACCCTGTAACTCACATGAGCTGCGCGGTGGGGAACGACCGACTCTTAGTTCATTGGAAAACAAAAAAGCTGGAGTTCCAGGTTTGAGTTATGGGGCGTACACACGATCAGACTTTTCGACTGGACTGGTCTGACGGACACCGACGGACCAAATCCAGCGAACAATCTGATTGTGTGTGGGCTTCGCCGGACCTTCAGCGGACCTTTCCAGTCGCAAATCCGACGGACTTTAGATTTTGAACATGCTTCAAATCTTTACATCGTAACTCCGCCAGACCCAGAAATCTGCTCGTCGGTATGCTAGTCCGACAGACAAAAGCCGACGCTAGGGCAGCTATTGGCTACTGGCTATCAACTTCCTTATTTTAGTCCGGTGTACGTCATCACGTACGAATCCGTCGGACTTTGGTGTGATCGTGTGTAGGCAAGTCCGGTTGTTAGAAAGTCCGTCGAAAGTCTGCTGGACAGGCTGTCGGACTTTTGTAGCTGAAAAGTCCGACCGTGTGTACACTGCATTAGACATACAGCTCTATTCACACTTGTACAACTCCAAAGTTGCACCAATTGTGGAGGACAACTTTGTTGCAACTTTGGATGGGAGCACCTGGGATACAACTTTGGCTTTGACCAGTGATAATGGACAACTGTTGTACTGTATAACATTCAGGTACGACTTTCATGCAACTTTTCAGGGTTAACATTGAAGTCTATGCTCCTCAAGTTGCATGAAAGTCGGACTAAAATAGTGCATGAACTACTTTGAAGTCGCTGCAACTTTAAGTCGCACATATATGAATGGTTATCATTGAAAAACATGGGGAATGACTTGTCATGAGACTTTGATGCCCAAAGTTGCATGACACAAGTACCACAAGTGTGAATGGCGCCTAAAATTCCTTTCACATGGGCAGTTTGCGATATCTGATCAGACGGCGATCCGCTTGCAGATCAGAGCGGAGCATATGACAGGTCTGTGTCCACTCTGCATAAACTGAGCAGACATGGACCTATTATCAGCCACGCTCTGCTCTACGGGCGGCCAGGAGAAAATGGACTCCGCTGTCCGTTAAAACTCTGCTGCCTCCGATCTGGTCCACCGAAACTAAGGAGGAAGCAGACGTCCTCAAATTATTATTTTTTTAGCGGGCATGTTTGGACTCAGGTAGGCGGGTATAAACGGACACAAGTCTGTGTACACCCGTCGGTCCATAGCAACCGGACCATCCGATCAGGTCTGCCTTAAAAACTGACAGGCGAATCTGATCAGATCGCTCGTGTGAAAGGACCCTTAGTTTGGAGGATGCCTAAGCTCATCTCTAGTGTGGTCTTCTTTTACAGCTCCCTACCACCATGTTCATTATAGTGGTGCTACCTATCGCAACCAGTCATCGCCGCAAATCCTTTGTATGGCTGGCAATGGCAAAATCGCCACTTTACCTCCTGCTAATGTTTCATAGTGGGTTATGATGGAGTGATTACCGGGTGTAATCTAATATAAAGTTGACCAGTCACCATAATTGGTAAGCTAAATGCAGACAACAACCGTATATCAGTTAGGAAGAAGTGCCTGTACGTGTATTATTTATGTGTGTATTAAACTTTAATTGCGGTGCTCTATAATATACAGGTATGTACATTCCAACTTGGAGAGAAGTCGAGGCTTTGGTGTACACTGTACGGCACTGAACACCATAATGCATTATATTCACCTCCCTTATAGGTTATGTGGTTTACTGGACAATAGTATACAAAGCTGCCAGTTGGGGACCACTTGGTGTGGACATTTTAAAACTTTTGTTTTACATTTTGGATAGAGTAAGGGTGGGTTTTATCCCCTCTTAGGATTTTTGACATCTGTCCCACTGGGAAGATTTCCCTTCACTTCCTGTTCCATAGCCAAAACAGGAAGTGAGAGAAAATCCCTCCAAAGTGAGGGAATCCCTGGTTGTCCCACTGGTCACCAGAACTAGTGTCCCTATTGAAAGATTTCCTGTGCTGGTGACAACCCAAAATTTGAGATTTGCTTTCACTTTAGGTGATAACTGTAAAAATGACAACTAGAGAAGGTGATTCTTCCTAACGTGCACAAACAACAATACAAAACCTGACATCTCTCTACTTTACCCAATATTTAAAAAAAATAAACATTGCCTTTAGTTATACTTAAAGAAACTTGTGCCTACACTGCAGAGGCTAACTGCTTGTTTAGTTTAGGGTAGAGTAAACGCACGCAGATGCAAACAAAGCCTGGGGAATGCCCAGGAAAAAACCAAAGCCTACTTACCACCAGCTCGCAGACAACCAAATTGACCTGTCTAACAGTACGCGTTAAAAACAGGGGTTTAGTCCGCATGCATTTGCAAATGCATGCGTAAGCCACAGAGCCTCGTCACAGCACTCTGATATCTGTGGTCCTAACACTAAAGTATGAGTGTCCCCACAGTGGAGGCACATGCATTCTGATGGATAAATGCTGGCAGGTGGACTGAAGGGCAGCCCATCCCTTCTTAAAGGTACAGAAGCACACCAGACATCCAGCAAATAGCACCATGGCTGCAAAGGTGCTGGTGCGTTTCTGGACCAGTAAACGCACTTTTAATTACCCACTCCTTCACTCGCCTGGCAGATGGTGGACTGTCCCTTGGCATCCTCATGTCCACTGCAGGGCTATGTATCCTGCATCAATGTTGTCAGGACCTTATACTGCTGCGGCATGGGGGAGAAGACGCTGCAGGGACCGGTCTAGCAATGCAGAGGATTGATTAAGTAAATCTACTTTCTCATTCGTTCATTGACAGACACAGCCTTCTTTATTCAGAACCATAGGGTTATATCGCCCCCTACAGGAGTAGGACACTAGGCAGAAAAAGACTTAGCTACGCCCATGGGCAGTCCTAGGTGATATACACCCCCCTATCTTGTATAGGCCTTCAGTCTTCTTTCTGCCTAGTCAGGAGTAAAGACCTAGTTCCCTGCTGGGATATCTTATCCTGGTAATTTTTATTTTTTAGTTTTGTTGTTTTTTTTCCTGGATTTTTCCGGTGAGGTCTGGTTGGCCTGTGTCTGGGTTTTTTTTTGACTGCCCCACCCCTCATGTTTGGGACATCCCTATGGTTCTGAATAAAGAAGGCTGTGTCTGTCAATGAACGAATGAGAAAATAGGATTTTTGACTTACTCCAAAATCAGTTTCTCTGAGTTCATTGACAGAGACAGCACCAGCCCCTCTATGAAGTTGTTAATACTTCTTCTAGTACTGCTTTTTACATAGCTGAAGGCCTATGGCAGAGAGGGGGGTGTATATCACCTAGAACTGCCCATGGGCGTAGCCAAGTCTTTTTTTCTGCCTAGTGTCCCACTCCTGTAGGGGGCGATATAACCCTATGGTTCTGAATAAAGAAGGCTGTGTCAGTCCCACTAGTCTAAGTCAAAGGTCCACTGACTCATCATAGATAAATGGGTGCGGTCCGACTCCTCGTAACTAAAGCCATACACAGCAACATGGACTGAAAGAAGTCCCACACAGAAAAGGTTACCACAAGAGGACCAGGTGGTTTAACGGAAAAAATTATTCTGCAAAAATACTGTAACAAAGGTAAATATTAGAAAAACACAGCTACCTCCACCCTTTACCATTAACCACTTCAGCCCCGGAAGAATTTACTCCCTTCCTGACCAGTGCTTTTTGCGATTCGGCACTGCGTCGCTTTAACTGACAATTGCGCGGTCGTGCGATGTGGCTCCCAAACAAAATTGATGTCCTTTTTTCCCCACAAATAGAGCTTTCTTTTGGTATTATTTGATCACCTCTGCGGTTTTTATTTTTTGCGCTATAAACAAAAAAATGGCGACAATTTTGAAAAAAAAACGCATTATTTTTTACATTTTGCTATAATAAATATCCCCAAAAAATAATTAAAAAAAACGTTTTTTTCCTCAGTTTAGGCCGATGCATATTCTTCTACATATTTTTGGTAAAAAAAAAAAAAAAAATTGCAATAAGTGTTTATCGATTAGTTTGCGCAAAAGTTATAGCGTTTACAAAATAGGGGATAGTTTTATGGCATTTTTATTCATAATTTTTTTTTTTTACTAGTAATGGCAGCGATCGGCGATTTTTATTGTGACTGCGACATTATGGCAGACACATCTGACATTTTTGGGACCATTGTCATTTATACAGCACTCACTGCTATAAAAATGCACTGATTCCTGTGTAAATGACACTGGCAGTGAAGGGGTTAACCACTAGGGGGAGGGGATAAGTCAGTACTAGGGAGTGTTTTCTAACTGTAGGGGGATGGGCTAGCTGTGACACGTCACTGATCACTGCTCTGGATGACAGGGGGCAGAGATCAGTGACACTGTCACTAGGCAGAACGGGGAGATGCTGTTTACATTAGCATCTCCCCGTTCGTCCTCTTCGTGAGGCAAACGCAGGTATCCCCGAGGCGATCGAGTCCGCGGGACCCGCGACCCGACTCACAGAGCTCCTGGCAGCCGCGCGCGCAATGGCACGGCAGGAAATTCAATGGGACTTACCTGTACGCCCATTTGCCCAGCCGTGCCATTCTGCCGACGTACATCGGCGTGCGCTGGTCGGGAAGTGGTTAAAACATAACAACGTTGTCATATGTGCACTATTTAGCAATTGCTCACACACATCCATCCACACCATCCAGGGGTTATACAGGAAGTGCTTCCTGATGGTATAAGGCCAAAGGACCATTCCATCTAATCCCAGAGGGGGATACAGACAAAACCAATAACTGTAAAAAAACAGGGCAGTAGTGTCCAAGAATGAGGCCCCCCAAGGGATCTGCTCAAACAGAAAGGGCTAGTCAATTAACTTGGCGAATAGTTCCAGTAAGCTCTAAATTGCCCAACTACAGCCATTAGATGCCTTAACAGTTAATAGCCCTTGGACAAAGTTATTAGAGCTAGTATGGCAAGAATGCAGTCCGCTCAATTTTCTGGCTTAGCTCTGCATTCTCTGCCATATCTACCAGTTTCTTTCTGCCTGTAAGAGTGGATGGATACCTAAGTGCCTACATCATCATTACTAATCTATAACCCTTTCATGACTAAGCCTATTTTTGAAATTTGGTGTTTACAAGTTAAAATCCATATTTTTTGCTAGAAAATGACTTAGAACCCCCAAACATTATATATATTTTTTTAGCAGAGAATCTAGAGAATAAAATGGCGATTGTTGCAATATTTTTTATCACACGGTATTTGTGCAGTGGTGTTTTAAACGCAAATTTTTGGAAAAGTGACACTTTCATGAATTTTAAAAAATCCAAACAGTAAAGTTACCCCAATTTTTTTGTATAATGTGAAAGATGATGTTACGCCGAGTAAATAGATACCAAACATGTCACCCTTTATAATTGCACGCACTCGTGGAATGGCGACGAATTTCCATAGGCGACGATTTAAAAATTTTTTACGGTTACCAGGTTTGAGCTACAGAGGAGGTCGAAGGCTAGAATTATTGCTCTCGCTCTGACGATCGCAGCGATACCTCACATGTGTGGTTTGAACACCGTTTACATATGCGGGCGCGACTTCCATATGCGTTTTCTTCGCTGCGCGAGCTCGTGGGGACAGGGGCACTTTAAAAAAATTTTTTTATTTTTTTTATTTAATTTATTTATTTTTGTACTTTATAAATTGTGTTTAAAATTTTTTTTTTTTTTTTTTTTACTTTTATTGCTGTCACAAGCAATGTAAACATCCCTTGTGACAGTAATACAGTATGTGGTGACAGGTACTCTTTATGGAGGGATGGGGGGTCTAAAAGACCCCCCATCCCTCCTTTACACTTCAAAGTATTCAGATCGCCGAAAACGGCGATTCTGAATACTGTGTACTTTTTTAAATTCGGCGCCATTGGCAGCCGAGTAAACGGGAAGTGACGTCATGACGTCGCTTCCGCATTTACAAGAAAAAGGCTGGAACGCGGCCGCTCGCAGCTTCGTTCCAGCTCGCCCCCAGCCGCCGAAGGCAGCCGAACAGACACCGGGCCTCCCGATCACACGGGAGGCCCGGTAACAGCGGCGGGAGGCGGCGGGAGGGGGGGGATGTCCCCTCCCGCTCCTCCGGTATAACAGCCGAGCGGCTTTTAGCCGCATCGGTTGTTATACTCGGGTAGCCGATCGCCCGCTGAAAACAACGGTACCGGGATGATGCCTGAGGCTGCGGGCATCATCCCGGTATAACCCCGGAAAGCCGAGTACGCATATGTGCGTTCGGTCGGCGGGAAGGGGATAAGGATTACTCTATAGCAGGAGTAGGGATACTTTAAAGTGGAGATCTACCTGAACAACACGGGAGAAGTCAAAGATCACCGGGCACACTGTCTCCTCCTTACACCTGATTTAAACCTCTAATTGCCGCACTACCATGTCGCAAACGCGTGCATTGCGTGAGTTTAAATCAGGTGGTGAGAAGGCAACATATTTCCTCCTCACCATCTATCAACACACCTCAGGTCACTTTTCAGGGGAGCAACACTTGTGCTGCATTTGTGAATGGGCCCTTAGTTGCATTCAGCAGCAGCACCTTTGGGCTCGTTCACAGATAAAGTTGGGGGGGGTGGTAAAACAGCAGGATATAATAGAAGTCTATGGCTAAGTGCAGCAAACCTGCAGGTACACAACACTGCACCTGTGGTGTGGGTAAATCGCAGCACATCAATGTGAAAGCAGCCCTATACTATTATGCCCAGTATATTGCTTGGCACTGACCTGAAGATCTCTTCTTTCCTGCTGCTGGTACCACGCTGGAGACCGCCAGCCAGGATAAGAGGGGGAGTACTACACAGGAGGCATTGGCTTATGTGGCTCTTGCTGCCTACAGCTCTAACTGTAGTCTCACTGCATTGCACCCTGTTTAAAGCTTTAGACTGGCAGATCAGCAAGCCCAGACCGAGATCTACCAGTCACCTGTCCGCGATCTACAGGTTGCTGACCCCCGCTCTATAGCTTTGGACTGCACAGCCTGACTGTTACATACGGAGAAACTGCTGATACATATGATCCCTACACCAGCTACATTAACCCTGTACAGGGGTCATTATCTTCATATTGTTAAATATACATAGAAATGTATAAATATACAGCCATACTAGCTGTACTAACCTTGTCCAGGGGCTATTAACTGTTAAGGCATCTCGTGACTGTTAGCTGGGCAATTTAGAGCTTACTGGGGCTCAGTAGGGGCCCGTCCATTAGGGGCGCACGGGCACCGCCCCCTTTCTCCTCGCCACCCCCTCCCACTATATGCATAATGGATAGATTTATGCATAACATGAATCTATCCATGGCCGCAGCGGCCACCACCTATTCATGTGTCTGGCACCTTTCAGGGCACCAGGTGCATGAATTGCAGCGGCCAGGCTTTTTTTTTTAAGCACCTGATTAGAGCCATAGGCTCTAAAAGGCTACAAAATAGGGTGGGCTCGGGTTGCAGAGGATGCATCCGGGGCCCACCCAGGTGCATTACAAAAGTGAATGAATATTCGCTGTTGAAACATGATTCTCAATCTGACCAATCAGAAGTGGGTGTGAGACCTGTTTTCCGGTTGGTCAAAAAGAGAAGACTACTGATTGGCCGCCGAGGAGGGAGGAAATGGAAGCCGTGATGGCCAAGCGAACGCGAGGCCGCCGAGCAGGAGAAGCCGTTAGTGATGGGGTAAGTGCTACCTACCGACCGACCGATTGGAGGGGTTGGCATACTGTTTGCCGCCCCCGCCAAACATTTTTTCCACTGGCCGCCACTGCTGGGGCTATTTGTCAAGTTGTTGTGTGGGGTCTCTGGCTCCCAGGCACCAACTGTCAAGGTTTATTTGTCTAGATCTGCGGAGATCTGAGGATCGGACTCCTTTTTTGTTTTAACCCCAAGAAGGGGCAGGCAGCTTCCAAGGCTGACATTGCCAATTGGATCCGTCAATTCATTCAGGCCTATGGTCTGAAACATAAAGCTCCTCCCTTTAGGGTGAGGGCTCATTCTACCAGGGGTGTAGGAACCTCCGGGGCTTTTCAGGTATCTGTGGCTCAGATTTGTAAGGCTGCTACCTGGTCTTCAGTGCATACCTTCACAAAATGTTATCAAGTGGATGTTCGAGCAGCCGAGGATTTGGCTTTCGGCCGCAATGTACTAAGAGCCCTTTCACACTGGGGCGGTTTGCAGGCACTATTGTGCTAATAATAGCGCCTGCAAACTGACCCGAAAGTGCCGCTGCTTTCATTCCAGTGTGAAAGCCCCGAGGGCTTTCACACTGGAGCGATGCGCTGGCAGGACGGTAAAAAAAGTCCTGCCAGCAGCATCTTCGGAGCGGTGAAGGAGCGGTGTGTATACCGCTCCTTTACCGCTCCTGCCCATTGAAATCAATGGGACGGCGCGGCTATACTGCCGGCAAAGCGCCTCTGCAGAGGCGCTTTGCGGTGGAATTTAACCCTTTCTCGGCCGCTAGCCGGTGGTAAAACTGCCCCGCTAGCGGGCGCATACCGACGGTAAGACGCCGCTAATAATAGCGGCGTTTTGCCCCCGCCCCAGTGTGAAAGGGCTCTTAGAGTTGCCACCTCATCCCTTTAAACCCGGACACATATTAATTACACAGGTTCTGTGGCTAATTGAATGCAGGTAAGGCACTAAGTGAGTTTAATTACCACCTTAATCAGCCACAGAACCTGTCTAATTAACTCCTTGCTGACCAGCACACGACGATATACGTCGGCACAATGGCACGGCTGGGCAAATGGGCGTACAGGTACGTCCCGGTTTAAATGCGGCATTGTGGGCGTGCACGCCGCCGCAAGCTCCGTGACCACGGGTCCCGCAGACTCCATGTCCGCCAGGTGCCCACGATTGTGTCACGGAGCGGAAGAATGGGGAGATGCCTATGTAAACAAGGCATTTCCCCATTCTGCCTAGTGACATGGCAGAGATCACTGCTCCCTGGAGCAGTGATCGCTATCATGTGAGTAGTAGCCCATCCCCCCCACAGTAAGAATCTCTCCCTAGGACACACTTAACCTCTTGCTCGCCCCCTAGTATTTAACCCCTTCCCTGCCAGTGTCATTTATACAGTAATCAGTGCATTTTTATACTACTGATCGGTGTATAAATGACTGGTCCCAAAATAGTGTCAAAAGTGTCCGATCTGTTCGCCGTAATGTCGCAGTCACAATAAAAATCGCAGATTGCCGCCATTACTAATAAAAAGGAAAAAAAATAATAATAATGCCATAAAACTATCCCCTATTTTGTAGACACTATAACTTTTGCGCAAACAATCAACATACGCTTATTGCGATTCATTTTTTTTTTTTGAATATATTTATTATAGCAAAAAGTAAAAAATATTGCTTTTTTTTCAAAATTGTCGCTCTTTTTTTGTTTATAGTGCAAAAAATAAAGCGCAGAGGTGATCAAATACCACCAAAAGAAAGCTCTATTTGTGGAGAAAAAAGGGCATCGATTTTGTTTTTGGGTGCAATTGTGAGTTAAAGCGGCGCAGTGCCGAATCGCAAAAAGTGCTCTGGTCAGGAAGGGGGTAAAATCTTCTGGGGCTGAAGTGGTTAATATGTGTTCTGGTTTAAAGGGATGAAGTGGCAACCCTAAGGCCCCTTTCACACTGGGGCGGTGGGGGCGTCGGCGGTACAACAGCGCTATTTTTAGCGCTGCTGTACCGTCGTTCTTGCAGCTGTATTCGGCCGCTAGCGGTGCGGTTTTAACCCCCGCTGGCGGCCGAAAAAGGGTTAAAATTGCCGCGGTATAGCCGCGCTGTCCCATTGATTTCAATGGGCAGGAGCGGTTTGCAGGACTTTTTTCACCGTCCTGCCAGCGCACCTCGGGCTTTCACACTGAACAAACAGCGGAGGTTTGCAGGCGGTATTTTTAGCGCAATACCGCCTGCAAACCGCCTCAGTGTGAAAGGGGCCTTAGTGTAATGCGGGCTGCTGTATAAGGTCTGATGGCTATCGTTTGGCAGGGTGTCTCCCTCCCCTCAAGGCTATTGCTCTGGGACGTCCCAGCAGGTAATGAATATTAGCCTGACTCTGTGTCCCATGATGTATGAAAAAGAAAATAGGATTTTTTTTTTTTTTAGTCATGCTTACCTGTAAAATCCTTTTCTTTGAGTACATTATGGGAGACAGAGATCCCTCCTCTTTTTTGAGGGTTCAGTGCTTGCTACAAAACTGAAGTACTTCCTGTATGGGAGGGGTTATATAGGGGACCACTTCCTGTCTAAAGACCTTTTGGTCTATCAGTGTCCATTCACCTGGAGATGAAGTATAACCCAGCAGGTAATGAATATTAGCCTAACTCTGCGTCCGATGATGTACTCAAAGAAAAGCATTTTACAGGTAAGTATGACGAAAAAATCCTATTTTTACATTTTTCTACATTAAACCTCATTTGCCATGTAGTTGCCCACCCCAGTAATTTATTCAGATCTTCTTGCAAGGTTTCCACATCCTGCGGAGAAGTTATTGCCCTGCTTAGCTTAGTATCGTCTGCAAATACAGAGATTGACCTGTTTATCCCATCCTCCAGGTCGTTTATGAATACATTAAATAGGATTGGTCCCAGCACAGAACCCTGGGGGAGTTCTTTTCATCTGAATCCAATGAGATTTGAAAATGACAGTCGCATGAGTTAACAAAAAAAAAAAGTGCGTTCTGTGCCTTCGTGAATTGAATCTTTGTATTCAAAGTTTATCTGAGAAGGTGTGTAGAAGACTGGTCATTCCTTGCAGTAACACTGTGTGTCATCTGTGATTGATTTCCATATGAAAACCTTCTACTGCAAGGTGGAAATGCTGGTTACTCTGATTTCAGCAAGTTTGTGGTTAATTATAGAAGGAATGAAATCAGCTGTAAAAACTGCCTATCCCTAACAGGGAGGAGTCCAGGTGGCCTGCCGAGGCGAAGGTGTCATTTCTGAACACTTCCTGGTTGTCATTCTATGGAAGCTCTGTGCATAGAATCTCCTCTACTGAGTACCAGTCTTCCATATCCACTGGGAGGACGGCAATCTGTCCCTATGCTGCTGACACTGAGCCTGGGATTCTACGTTCTTCCCTTCTGTTTGATCTCCTCTGTCAAGGCTGGTGAGTGTTACTGTTGTGTGACTTTTCCAGTTTTTGCTGAGATTGGCTTACGTATTCATATAGATCTGCTAAGGGACATTACAAACATTGGGTGATCATTGTCCTGCCTGGACTGTCCCTGTTAGATTAGCTGGCAATCATTACACCAGTGGGTAGCAGCAGCCAGCCAAAATCCGTCATCCTTATGCCTGGTACACACGATGGGATTATCAGACTGGATGGATGATCGTCCGTCCTTTTTTCTTTTTCTTTTCTTTTTTTTGCATGCTAATCTCATATCGGAAATAAAGTTTACTAAACTTCCTCAAACGACTTTTTTTGTGAAATAAAAAATAATAAAACTTCCCCAAACGACAGAATGCAAATTCGGAAGTGATGTCATTTGTTGTATTGTATTTGTACTGTATCTTCGGGCAAAAAGTGTACTGATCAAACGAAAATCGTATGATCTGGTATCGTACGAACAAAAGTTTCATGCTTATCCCATTGGATAATATTGGATGAACTGTCATGATCTACTCTCAAAAGCTCTGTATTAACAATCAGATTATTGTACGATCGCTTTGAAAGCTGTATTTTTCATACGATTTTCTGATCGTGTGTATGGCCTATTGGGGATACAGTTACAATTTTTTTCGCTGATCTCTATTCCTATGCGATACGTAAACTCTCTTGCTATGTACACAAAAAAGGTTTGTAAGAGGATATTGGTACACCGTTAATGGCACAGAGGCTGTTCAACTAGCAAAGCAAATTTTAATCCCTTGCTGATCACATAACATGTGTGTGGCAACAGAAAATGTAGGTTTTAATGGCTGCACATATGCATCCATGGGCTGCAGAGCTTTCTGTGCTGAGAGCATGCTCAGTGTGCTCTCCCAGCCCAGTGACCGAGCCGTCAAAGACAGCTCTCACTCTCTACTAATGATTGGAAGCCGGCAGGACTTGCTCTTGGTCACTGTGACAGCCAATCATGGTGGTCACATGACCGGCTGGCCCTTCCCTAAGACCCCATTAAAGGGATGCCGGGGGTGAGCAGGAAGAGGTTAATAAAGTAAACCTGTATTCAGAATGAATACCCATTTGTTTGGAAAGTAAACTAAAAAAATAAACTTTTTTTTTTAAGCACATGACTAGGGATTCAGAGTAAGCACAGGATAACCTTAGGTTGGGTTTACACATACAAGAAATCGTCTGGTTCAGCAGGAACCAAATTAATTTCAGTACGCGTGTACTGCTGTCTGTTCAACCAAAGTCAGTCTAATGACCGGCTCCTGTCGAACAGCCACGCTGGAAAACCAGCATGCGATCAGCTCTTGCAGCCAATGGCTGCAGCTCTGATCTGTGTGTTTTGACGGGGAGGGGAGACTGATTCATTAACATTGCTTGTGTGGATGCGGGTATCTGAGTTTTCTTTCTATACCAATGGTTGGGTACCCTGTACCGATGGTTGGGTACCCTGTATACCCTGCTTAATGTATTGTTCTTCTCTTTGCTAAAGTTGGCTATACACAATTATTTTTTTTTTCTTCTTGTTCAGTCTATGGGCTGAATGAAAAAAAAATCTAACAGATTTCACCATCGAGGCTATACAGAATTCCCCTGCTGGGCTATTGTATTTTGACAGCTGTGGTAGCGGCTGTCAGAATACCTGAACAGTGGCTGCATCTGATTGGACAATTTTCTGCCCTGCTTCTTCAATTATTCAGATGAAGGATATCCAAAGGAAGGGGGATGACAGGGCCACCCTCTAAGCAAATTTCTCCTGGTTCAAAACAAATAAGTTTTATTGTACAATTCATTTTTATTACATTTTTTTTAAACATATTAAACATACATGAGGTTTTGTATTTCACATATAATTGCACATGTTTTACAACATGTATACATTGGATTGAACATAAACAACACTGTTATATTAATTTAATGCCAAATTAACATTTAGTAATCAAAGTATATTAATATGAATATTAATAATAGGAAAGTATATTAATATGAACCATTTAAGATATAGAAGGTAAAAAAAAAGAAAGGGGGGGGGAAAAAAAAGAGGGAGAGAAGAAAGATCTGAGTTAAAATAATAAGCAATTTAGTGTAAATTCATAAATGAAGATTTAAATAATCAACATTTTTACTTCTGTCAGTCAGTTCTCACTGTTTTCTCTACTAACACAATTATTTATATACTGTTTGCATCCATGTTGGTTACATGTCCCATTACTCCCTATGTTATTAGCCATTCTATGCGAATGAAAGGTTGCCAATCATTTTTGCGAGCACACTTTTATCCAGGGGTGTTGCTAAACTTGTAGAGTATGGAATGTAATTTTAGCCTATAAAGTGCAGTAGTCAAGCGTTTATTACATATGCACAGCGTATAGAGTCAAGGTCAGGAGTATATAATGTAGAGCAGAGTGCAGTGGTCAGGAAGATATTACATATTGCCTTTTCATTGATAAGTGGGAGGAAAAAATGTCCCACTCCATTGATGGGCAGTGGGAAGATGAGATGCACCTTTCCATTTATGGTAAGTGGGAAGAAAAGATTCCCACTTCCAATATGGTCATGGGAAGGAAAAAAGTCTTCCATTGATGCTCTATGGGAGGAAAAGAATGCCCCCTTCTATTGGTGGTCAGTGAAAGTTAAAGATATCTTCTTGCATTGGAGGTAAGAGAGGTAGTGATTTTACCTTACATTGGTGGCCATTGGGGGGAAAAGATTCTCCCTACTATTGGTGGTCAGTGGAAGTAAAAGATGTTTCCCTTCATTTATGGTCGGTGGGAGGAAAATATGCTCCTTTCCATTGGTGGTAATTAGAAGGTGAAGATTCCTTCTTCCAATGGTGGTCAGTGGGAGAAAGTGATGCCCCTTTACATTGGTGGTAAGTGGAAGGAAAAGATACCCCCTTTCCAATGGTGGTCAGTGGGAGGAAAAGCTATTCCCTTCCATAGGTGATAAGTGAGTGCAAGCAAATTTCCCTTCAAATGGTGGGCAGTGGTAGAAAGGGATAACACCTTCCATTAAACTGCAGTTTTTTCCTTCTCCTGCAGTACTCCTAGGATATGTGACTTGGAATCCGAGGAAGCTGAGGCAGCAGGGGCACATCATTCTCGCTTAAGCAAGAATGGCAGCGGGTGGGCAGGGCCAGATCTAAAGTGTTAAAAAAAAAAATAAAGTAGCTGCTTGGCTATGAATGAGGGTGAGAGAAAGACTGGCTGCAGCTGCTCTTCGTAGCTGCTGCCCTGTGGTGCTGAACTGGTTATCCACTATATCAGCAAGAGGTGGGAGCTGCTGAGCATGAAATGTTTAATAGACGGAGTCAGGCAGCAATATACTGTGGGAACTGTAGTCCTAAGAAGCAGCTCTACTGTGTAATCAAGAGCCTTTGAGCTGCATTCACCAGATATGAGATTGCTGAGCGGAGGGAAAAGAGCTACATTTTCCCAGCTGTGAGGGACACAGCTTCTTCTTGCCGTGAGGGAAACCAGAGAGTGTGCACCTTCGCTGCTGCATGTCAGCAGCCTGTGAAGGATCTGAAGTGCTGAGTTCAGGGGTGCCGACAGTCTTGAGTCACCTAGGTGTAGAGCAGAAAGTGCACCAACCTGTGTGTGACCAGATGGTGAGCTGCAATTTTGCTGGGGTTGGTGAGCTGCTGCTGTGGGGATTTATATCTGCTGCTAGAGAGACTGAGCTCTTTAGTAACTGACCATACAGCCATCTAGTAGCCTTATTGCTGTCTGCAGGCTTGACTGTGACTATTCTCATATGCACCAATGGTACAATTGGGCCCCAGCGCTAGCTGGCTAAAGACTACAGTTTGTCCGATTACAGCTGCTGCACAAAGACCTTTGCATATTGCTTATGCTAAGAGGTACCTCTCAGGGAATATTGCACCATATCCTAGCCTATCCTATCCTAGCCATTCTTCTAGAATGCACTCTAGACTAGTTATAGTATTTTTATTCACATAGCAGTTAATGCTTATATGCACTGTTTATTACTGACTTTTCTGATTTATCGATTCCAGTCCAGTGGTACAGAACTCTATTCTAAGTTACTTTGGCATAGTGATTATACTGTCTAATAGATTGTGTCTAAACCTACCTTCTGTATGCTCATTTATGCTCAAACCACCATTTACTTAAACTCAATGTATTGATGTGGGTTAAATTTGCCACTAAACTAATTTTGCAGTGGGCTTGGGTCAGGGTTTTATTGCCCATTGTGTACATATAGAGGAGACTTTCATTTTCTGTCCTGGTGACCCCCCCCCTCCCCCTAGAGTGAGAACTGGAAACCATTAAAGACCTGTCATGGGTTCTAATCCTTCTGAACATTTTCCACACCAGTTTTTAGTGGGAATTGCATTTTAAGGAAAGTGTTGGTATTATTTGGCCTATGTGCCACACTGAAATTTGAAAGCTTGTGTTGCTCTTGGGCATTGTTGCACAGTGTCATTTGAGATCATGAATGCCTCAAGGGCATGTTCACATTGTGAAGATGAAGGATTTGGAACTAAAGCCAACCTTGCACCAAAATTTGTCCGGTTAAGCAGGGACCAGCTGAAACTTGATCCATGTACAGTATGAGCAGGATGGTTATACACAAGTCGATCTATTGGGTTTTTCCCGAACAATCAGTGCCCCTGGCTATAGGCAGCAACACTGATCAGTGTTTTCTAACAGCGGCGTAATCTCCCTGCTGTCAGAAAACAATACAACAAAATCCATGGTTTTTTTACAACGGATGTTGGCTCAAACTTGTCTTGCACACACACGGTCACACAAATCTTGTTGGAAATTCCGAACGTCAAGAACGCGGTGACGTACAACACGTACGAAAAGCCAAGAAAAATGAAGTTCAATAGCCAGTGCGGCTCTTCTGCTTGATTCCGAGCATGCGTGGAACTTTGTGCGTCGGAATTGTGTGCACACGATTGGAATTTCCGACAACGGATTTTGTTGTCTGAAAATTTGAGATCCAGATCTCAAATTTTGTGTGACGGAAATTTTGATGGAAAATGTCCGATGGAGCCTACACACGGTTGGAATTTCCGACTACAAGCTCCTATCAAACATTTTCCGTCGGAAAATCCGACCGTGTGTAAGGGGCATTAGAGTAGCAAAGTTGTGCCTGCTCCTTTTCAGTGTGCACAAAGCCCTGACCAGGTGAGGAAGCTGAGCTGTTCTTACGCTAACACGCTAAGTGAAGTGCTGCTGACAACTGGGGTGGGGGCCGTTCCCCTAGGAAGCAAGCAGGAGTGCAAAAAACACTAAAACCCGCATGAGAGCTGTAATGATTTGTATGGAGATCTGTGTTGTGCCATTTACAAGTGTATAATTTTCTCAATCCTAAATGATAGGTTCACTATACTACGAACCTTCTGGGAGTTTAGTAAAAGCCAAAATTTTGGCACTCAGTCCTCCATAAGAAAACCATCAGCCCAAAATGGCAGTTAAAATAGAAAACTGCAAGTGAATACAGTGTCAGCCATCATAATTCTTTACAGGTGATTTCCTTGCTCACATACCAGGAAAAGGGAGTGACACAGAAAGATGTCAGACCTGAGCAGTATTCATCCCCGACAAATTAAATATGGCACTGTGTGGATTAATCATTTACTAACAGTCTATTGGATTACAGCGCATGATCTGTGGCACAAAGACAGATAAACTGCAAGTAGTATGACCCCTCATTTTACTTTCATGTCTGCTATGGTAACAAACCTGCATTACAGAATGGAAAAAAGAGGTTGGGACTTTGAATGAGGCATATTGTTGAATAATTATTAAACATATATTCATTTTTTCCATCTACAATGGTGATTTTCCAAGTATATGACAGTAGGTACATGCATAATTACAAATTTTGCAATAAAACATGATTGTAACATAAATGACATGACACATAACATAACATGGTGTGGATGAATATCCTCGATGACAGGATTCCCTTTCGGACTATATAGCATGTTGGGTCTAAAATATATTGCATTAAAAGCATGGTAGACCATCTGTAGGACATGGTGCATCTGTGTACCTACTGTCATATCCTCGGAAAATCACCGTTGTAGAAGGAACAAATAAATACAGTATATGTTTAATAATTAATCATTGTTCAATATGCCTCATTCAAAGTCCCAACCTCTTTTTTTTCCATTCCATACCACTAGGGATGGAGGCACATGTGTATGAGTGTACATATGAGTCTCATATAAGGTCCCAAACCCCTTTTTTCCCATTCTACAAACCTGTATTACTTCCAGTCTCTACAACAGGCAGTAATAATTGGCATGGATTTTCATCTGTGTATTTAGTTGTTTGCATTGATGTCAGCTTTAAAAGGTATAGGGTATGGGCAGGGCCAGATTAAGAGCATGGGTCTGGTGCTGAGAATTTTGGTGGGCCGTTTTATGGCAATAAATAAAATAAACACGCAAACAATTTTTTGTTAAAATTGTAATCCCCCCCCCCCCCCTGTAAAGTATGTAGATGTACTGTATATAATTCTCGGGTAACAATCCCCCCAGATAGTGTGTGTGTGTGTGTGTGGTGGTATATTCCCAGGTGATCCCCTGTATAGTGTGTGTAGTGGTATAGTCTGAAGTAGGCATGCACCTATGTATGTGTAGTGTTATAAAATCATATAATCCTCCTGTGGAAGGTGTGTAGTGGTATATCCCCATACTGTACAGTGGTATTTTCCTGCTTTATAGTATGTTAAATACACTGAATAATTACTGCTCGGTATGGACACTCTCAAACTCCCTGCACTCACCCATGTCATATCGTCATCAACCTTTCCCAGGAGGCCACTATCTTTGCCAGTCAAAATCTGAATGCTACCTTCTGTCAGCCACGTGGGATGGAGCCAAAGAAAAGGACATATACTCCAAATTGCTCCCAGAGAGAGCGAGAGCTTGCTCCACATTGCGCCCAGAAAGAGAGAGAGCTTACTCCAAATTGCTCCCAGAGAGAGCGAGAGCTTGCTCCACATTGCCCCAGAGAGAGCGAGAGCTTGCTCCACATTGCCCCCAGGGAGAGAGAGAGCTTGCTCCACATTGCCTCTAGAGAGGGAGAGCTTGCTCCACATTGCTTCTAGAGAGCTTGCTCCACATTGCCCCCAGTGAGAGAGAGAGCTTGCTCCACATTGCCCCCAGGGAGAGAGAGAGCTTGCTCCACATTGCCCCCAGGGAGAGAGAGAGCTTGCTCCACATTGCCCCCAGAGAGAGAGAGAGAGAGAGAGCAAGCCTGCTCCACGTTGCCCCCAGAGAGAGAGAGAGCGAGCCTGCTCCACGTTTCCCCGAGAGAGCGAGCCTGCGCCACGTTGCCCCCAGAGAGAGCAAGCGAGCCTGCGCCACGTTGCCCCCAGAGGGAGAGCAAGCCTGCGCCATGTTGCCCCCAGAGGGAGAGCGAGCCGTTGCCCCCAGAGGGAGCGAGCTTGCGCCATGCTGCCCTCAGAGAGAGAGCGAGCCTGCTCCGTATTGCCCCCAGAGAGAGAGAGTGAGCCTACACAACGTTGTCCCCAGAGAGAGCGAGCCTGTGCCACATTGTCCCCAGAGAGAGAGAGCCTGCTCCTTGTTGCCCCCAGAGAGAGAGAGAGCGAGCCTGCTCCACGTTGCCCCCAAAGAGAGAGCGGGAGAGAGAGCCTGCTCCATGTTGCCCCCAGAGAGAGAGAGTGCCTGCTCCACGTTACCCCCAGAGAGACTTCCTCTTTACAAAAGAGTCCCCAGAGCTCACCCTTACATTAAAGTCTGCACCAGTCCCCATTACATCTGAGTCTGCAGGGTTCCCCCTTACAGTGCAAAGGGGGAACGCTGCGGGCTGTGATGTAAGGAGGTCTCTTGTCACCGAAGGTGGAGGCCCACTTACACAAGAGTTGCCAGAATTGCCCCTTAAATGAAAGTCCACGGAGTTCATTTAAAGAGAAGTATGTGTTCAGCAAAAACCTGCATGTGTAAAATAGGAGATGTAAAATGACTGTAAAGTGTTTAAAATATGATATCATGCCTTCATCTGACATTTGGACATTTGGACTTAGAACTATTTGTTATCCTCTCCCAAGTCCCAAATATAAATGCCATGTAACAATAATGGAAACAACCCGGAGGTGTGGATGTGATCTAGATAAATGGTCGACTAACTAAGCTGGGCTGCCTCCACTTCTGGGCTGGGAACCCAAGCACTGTGAAAAGAGAGGGGAAGGAAAAAGGCCATATAGTGTAATAAAGTTTTATTATTTTTTTTTTTTTTTTTTTTTTTTTTAGTAAAAAACAAAAATAAAATGTAAATTGCATTCACAAGCACTGGATGCAGTACGGCTTATAATCAAGACAGGCACAAGGAGCAGTTTCTGGAATAGAGGAGCGGTGGATGGGATTCACCAGGAAAACTGCTGCAGCCGCCGAGAGTCTGTCAGTTAGAAGAGAAGGCAGGGCTGTGAAGCAGCCATTGTGTATACAAAGGATCCAGGATACAGGTACACTTGTGTTGGTGTACCACACTTTGGCAGTATAAGTCCACTTAAATATATGCACAGCCAGAGGGCTAACTAGAACCCTTAGGGCCCCAATGCAAGAAACCATAAAGGCCCCCCTTTCCATTTGTCCGGAGCCCTTTACCCCCTGTCACGGGGCTCTTTATTATAGTCCCGAAGTGGGACCATTTCACGTGTTCTGCAGCGGGCCCCCTTCCTGCCATCTTAGCCTCCTTCCATGGTGATGGATTGCTAGGGCCCGGTCACAAGTGCGACCTTTGCGACCCTGGTATTTCCACCACTGTGCACAGCACAGTATATGCATGCAGGTATTTGGCATTTTGCTGGTACAGTAGTTACTAGCAAAGATGGGATCACTTTTTGATAAAGCTGGTCAGCTTGAACATATATTGCACAAAATATACAAACCACAAGTCTGTTTTTATGCAGTGGTTGTCTCTAAAGTGGATTTAAACCCTTTACAATCACTTTTTACTACAGGTAAGCCTATAATAAGGCTTACCTGTAGCTACCCTGGATATCTCCTAAACCTGCATGGTTTAGGAGATATCCCCTGTATCTGCATTTGCCATTGTCATCGGCACATGCGCACTGAAGCAATGGCACGTACATGCCGCTGAGCAAAGGTTCGGCCTGACTATAGCCTGTTGGCCGGTTCGGCAAACACCCCACAATGCACAGTGCATTCTAGGACCCTGATTGGCTGAAGCCTTGCAAAACTAGCGGCGCTTTACCGCTGTTATAGTTCTATTTCGGCCATTAGCGGGGCGCTTTTAAAACCCCGCTTTTAACGGCCGCTAGCGGCCGAGGAAAGGGTTGTTAGCGGCCATTTTGCAGCGCTGCCCAATCGCTTTGCAGGTGCTTCGTCAGCACTGCCCATTCATTTCAATGGGCAGGGGTGGTGGAGGAGCAGTGTATACACCGCTCCCGCACCGCCCCAAAGATGCTGCTTGCAGGACCTTTTTTCCTGTCCTGCAAGCGCACCGTGCCAGTATGAAAGCACTCAGGCTTTCACACTGGGGTGGCTTGAGAGGTGCTTTTCAGGCGCTATTTTTAGCGCTAAAGCTCCTGAAAAGCGCCCCAGTGTGACAGGGTGTGACTGAGTGTAGAGTGTTAGTGTAGTACTTTACATACCATTTAGTGCTGTATACCCTTTCCTTTTTTTTTTTTTTTTTTGTCCCCTGCCTGCCTCCATTTTTTTAAATTGTCAGCCACAGTTTTTCTGACTGCGACGCTGTGTTTCCCCTTTTTTATATAATTTTTTTTTTTATAGTTTTTACATTTCTGTCAGGGCCAGCCCTCAATTTAAAAGTTCACCAAACACCACTTTTCATTCATAAAAGTGCATCCAATCACACATTTCCCAGTTTCTATAAAATTTGGTTAATAAGCCCCCACCCCAAATCATGTCTGGAAAGCCAACAAGGAGAGGCAGACGTTCCCATGCCACTATGAGGTGGTCAGAAACATCTGTGTTCACAGGCAAAGGTGGACGTGGTCTGTCCTCAGGCAGAGCACATTTGTCTCTATTTAGTGATGTTGCCCGTGCTATCCAGCATACAGAGGAGGTGGACTAGTTTACTAAACCATCATCCTCATCCTCTATGACCCAAGCTGACACTAGTGCACAGTCCACGACCTCCTCTGCATGCTGTAGCTGGATAGCACGGGCTTACTAAACTATCATCATCCTCTATGACCCAACTGACACTAGTGCAGTCCACCACAGCTGCCAGAGCGGCTTATTCTGCCTCTTTGTCCACAGATACTCCTGCTATAGCCCCAGCATCATGCATGGAGGAATCAGTTGAATTATTTGAACACTGGGGAAGCCACTTGCTTCTTGAGGATGCACAGACATTGCTTGATTCTGAGGTAGAGGAAGGGAGTAACATGAGCCTACAGAGAGGGGAGAACACTGATAAACTAGTTTTGTGGGTGTTGATTGTATCTTGAAGTAAATTTTTAGTATAGGTTTCATGGGCACAATTAACACCCAAAGATCAATTTTTCCGCAACTGTGTGACGGGCGTCAAATTTTTACATTTTTTGACAGCAAGGCCAATTCTTGCTGTTATCAAGAGTACCTCTAGAAGGTTTCGGGTGAAGGCACCACCAACACCCAAAGCCCAATTTTCCGCACCTGTTACTTCTATACAAAGTTTGCGAAAGACACCAGACTTTGTCTAAAAAAAAAAAAAAAAAAAAATGTTAATCTTGGCCTGAGTGTACTATAAGTTGACTTCTTCACATAAGGCTTGCTCAATGTGGTGCAAAAATGTATTTCCATCCAAAGTCTGCCGAAGAGACACCAGAACTTATCCGTAAAATCTCAAATCTTGTTTCGAGGGCACTAAATTGTGGCCTCATCATACAGACTGGCTTCCCAAGCAGCTGTTTGTTTACAAAATAAAGAAAGCTTGCAGAGAAAATCAATTTAAGACCCCTTTCACACTGGAGGCGTTTTTCAGTCGCTTTAGTGCTAAAAATTGCGCCTGTAAAGCGCCTGAAAAAAGCCTCCGCTGCAAACCCAGTGTGAAAGCCCAGGTGCTTTCACACTGGGGCGCTGCGCTGGCAGGGCATCATAAAAAGTCCTGAAAGCGGCTTCTTTGCAGCGCATTAGGAGCGGTGAACTCACCGCTCCTAAAGCGCCCCTGCCCATTGAAAACAATGGGGCAGCGCTGCTACACCGCCAGCAAAACGCAGCTGCGTTTTACGGGCGGATTTAACCCCTTTTCGGCCGCTAGCGGGGGTTAAAACCTCCCCGCTAGTGGCCGAATAGCGCTGCTAAAACAACGGTAAAGCGGCGCTAAAAATAGTGTCGCTTTACCGCTGACGCCCGAGGCAGCACAATGTGAAAAGGGGTCTTAATGTCATTTTTTTTTTTCTCTTTATAAATGTCAGTTTTGCTGCAGCCGGTTCTATACACGGTGCAAATGCGCCACTTTACAGACTAAGGGGACCCCCCCAGGCACTATATGTAAAGGAATTTTTCATTTTTATTGTTTCACTTTAAGGATCATTAAAATTCCCCCAGGGCAGTAGCCACCCCCCCCACATACCCTTCTTATGTTCAATAACTTGTATATAAGCCTTCAAAATGTGGACTTTTGATTTTTCAAGATCGGGTCCCATAGACTTTAATGGGGTTTGACGTTCGTTTCCAAACTTTTGCAATGTTCGAGAGTTCTGGCGCGAACCGAATTGGGGGTGTTCGGACCATCTTTAACAGTTTTTTTCTCAGTTCTCTGTTCTCTAGCTTGTCTTGGAGAAGAACAGTTGTAACTTTGTGGGTTGCTGTGTCAGACCCTTTCCTTTCTGACATGTGGCATTGTGCCATGTGAAAAACAGAACAGTTGACCTCTGGCACTTGGAGAAACCATGTTAGATGACATAAGCGGCTTTGTGTTGTTTGCACAGTTGTTTCACTAGTGAAATTCAGTACAGTAGACTCTCATGTTCCCAGTGTTTACTGTACTAGGCGATGGATGTGTAATTTGCAGAGCCGTATGTGTACTGAATTCTATAGAATTCAGAAATGTAGCTCTGATTCCTAGCATCAGGATTTTAAGTTGAGTCATATTTCAGTTGAAATGCATTTACGGGAACAATAATATAATAAGATGTATAGCTCTGTGTCCCTGGAATTCCAAACTACCAGACAGGCAAGAAGCATTGCCAGACTTTCAGCAGTAGGGAATTGGGCTAGTGTGTAGCAGAACCATAATATATAACACTAGTCATTTTAAAGTGTGTGTGTGTTGTGTTTTTTTTATTTATTTTTTTTTTTTTCACCTAGTGATTTCTACCACTAATTCCTGTCCTAGAGTGACAGTCACCAAATTTTATGGTGGAGCTGAATTGTCATTCTAGGCTGCTCTCCTGCCTTGGACTACAAACACCTCTACATTGACAGGAGGTATTCTATAGTCCACAGAAAATTACAAGGATGCTGGATTTCTAGTAAGAAAGAAGTCCGGTTTTCCCACACAATGGGTTTGTGGCACATCTGCAGGGTTTTTCGGTTTTGCAGTTTCAGTGAATTTATGTAGAAATTTGCTTAACTAAATCTTAGCTGCTGAATTCCCCAAAACAACTCCTTGCAGTTTTCTTTTGGTGTGTTTTTTTTTTTTTTTTTTTTTCCGTTTTCTTTGTGTGTGGTCTTTTCTTTCTTAAACACTTTTTTATTTTCTGCTAGGTAATTGACACAGGCAAAGCTACCCTCTGTACACATCACATCCCTGTATACTTATACAGAAAAGTAGGGGGCAAAAGACCACCACGTATTTGTCCCCACTATTGCCATAGCTACCATTTAAAATGAGTCAATCCTTTTTAATAATAAAAAAAAAAATTTAGGCAGGCCTAAAGTGAGAGGCAGTGGCTCTGCATGTGGAAGTAGCAGAAGGCAAGCAGATTCTGCAGAATAAAGCGGTGGCCAGGCTGCACCATCTAAAGTAAAGGTATGGTTGCATTTTCTATCAGAGAGTAGATGTACTTTACAGCTATAGCATACGCAGAAGGTAGTTGAGTGGCTAACAAAGCCTTCCTCTTCTTCCTCCTCCCAGGTGCACAGCAGGCAGTTGTCAGCAACTGCTGTTAATGCACACTCTTCTTCCATCACTTTTGCTAATCCCACAGCCAGTGGTTTGCAGGGCCGGTGCTACCACTAGGCGAACTAGGCAGCCGCCTAGGCGCACTGCTGCCTAGGGTGCCCGGCCACTGGTGCTCCTACTCTCTTCTCTCTGCAGCAAGCAACTAAGTCTCCAGCATCAGCAGGCAGCCGCCGCTCCGTTCGCACATAGTGTCAGAGGCGCAGCGGCGGTGGAGGACTGCATCTGTGTCCCAACTCCCGAATGTATGGAAGCAAGCAAACATTCACTGATGGGCGCTGGTGAGGCTGCATTTGATGGGCGCTGGTGAAGCTGCATTTGATGGGCGCTGGTGAAGCTGCATTTGATGGGCGCTGGTGAGGCTGCATTTGATGGGCGCTGGTGAAGCTGCATTTAATGGGCGCTACATTAAAAAGGTGGGGTATACATGGGCAGGGCAAAGGGGGTGAAGTATATGGGGGCGGCAAAATTAGGTTTTGCCTAGGGTGTCAAAAATCCTTGCACCATCTCTGGTGGTTTGCATTTGCTGTTAATGTGCCCTTTTGCTTATCTCCTGCTACTTCTGCTCTAGCCCCACAAATGGGCAAATAAAAATTATGTGGTCATGCAATCACTGACTTACTGTAGGAGGATGGTCTTGGTCATCCACGAGAAAGGCTACTGATAAGGCAGTACAGCCAGTCATCCTGTACTGGGCCCGGGCCCCATCAGTTCAAAAGAGGAGCCTGGGCACCTGCTGAGGGCCAGCTGTACTGTCTTATTGCAGACACCAATTGTCTTCTGCCTCCCCTGCAGTGCTGCCCAGTCTCTCCTACTCTTTCTCCTTCCAGCTGCACTGCAGGGGGATTGGTTCAAGTACATGTGCGGCTTCCATCTGCTGCCCGAGCCCCCCTGTGTGCTCCTTTCCCTCACAGCACTTCCAACTTCCCTCCTCTACTCTCCCGCCGGCAGCTGCTGGTGCCGTCCTTTCCCAAATGAACACCGTAAGTAATCTGTACCAATCACTTGTGTCCATTCATCACTGAAGCATAGCAAACTGCATTTACTATGCTTCAGTTTGTGAATGAGCAGGAAGCCTCAGAGCGCTTCCTATTCTTCTATACAGTTGATATTACAGAGAAAGGGACTGATATATGTCCTTAGTCACTGTCGGGGGGGGGGGGTGGCCTGTCAGGTAGGCTGTATGGGGCCCCGGGATTTCTAACAGCAGCCCTGTGCACAAGCATTTTTGCTTTCAGATACTGAGGGCATTAAGAGGCAGTGATTATCCAGCAGCTGGAGATTACTGAAGTGGGCTCCAGTGATGAGTAGGGGGGTAGATGATGAGGTGACAAATTGTATATGGATACCACTAATTGGAGAGCAGGAAAGTGCTGAGAGAGATGCAGAACAGCATCGATGGAGGATTATAAGTAGGGGCAGTTTGCAGAGGACTAGAGGGAGCAGCTATCATAACCAATATTACGGCACTGCCTACAGGTGCAGGGCACTGCTGTCCCCAGGGCTAGTCCACAGGGCTCTGCAGTGTAGGCCTTTATTAACATAACAGCCCTGTTGTGGTTTGCAGCATATCAGTCAAGTACAAGCCATTTGGGTACTACATGCATTCAGAGACACGTGACTGCATTGTAGCGCTCGGTGGGAGCAATACATTAATAAGACAAGCCAGCAGCAAAAGGTCTACACTCTTCATTCTTTGCATCCACCCCCACCACAAAATTCTCCTTCTGCATTTTCTGCGACATCTCTGGCCCGTCGTGACAGGCAAGGAGTCTCCTAAGCAGTTTCAGAGGCTTAGGATATGCCATGTATGCCAAGTGAAGACGAGAGTCATGAGGCCATGTTGAGGAGGGTCAAGTGAAGACTTTTGTAGACTTCTCCTATAATCACCTTGCCATCTCCAGCAGCATGCTTTTCATGGCTGGGGCAGAAATGTCCTCTAATCATCCTCTCGCTTATTGCTTTAATGCCATCTTGGGAAAACTGCTGGCTTTACAGCTGGTCCCATTCCAGTCTGCGGAATTAGACCCTTTCCACAAGTTTAAAGTCTGTGCTAGAACACAGAATTTTATTACCTGAATTGCAGTTTTTCTGACAATGATTCCCCAGCTACCACAAATGACTGCTGCAAAGTAGTTCAGTGGTCCTTAAGCAGCACATGATTACACCTATCTAATTTGGTACATGCAGGTTGAATAATAATTACAGCTGCTGGTCTGGTGAAATTGTAGCTACTTTATGAAGTTCTGAAGCTTTGGAGACCTAAAAACTGGCCAAATCTTAGATAGTCTAAGGCCATGTAAAGTGCCCCTAAAATAGCTAATTATATATACTGCACAAAGGCTGAGCTAATTATCCATTTTCTACCACTGCTAAGCAGCTCAGTTCCTAACAATGTTAACCCCTTAGAGCTGGCACCTAAGGGGTGTAGAATGCCAGGAGGCAGGGCGGTGTTTATGATCATGTGGCCACCGTTATTGGCTGTCACAGTGGTCACATGATCGGAAAGCTCCCAATAGCAAACAGTGATTGGGAGCTTTCCGTTAGCCGCCGGGAGCATGCAGGTCGAGTGCTCTCAGCACAGCTGTTTTTGCAACATTGCACGCAAAAATGCGGCCACTTGACGCCAAGGCCCACCCTCTGAAAGGCTGCATATTTGCTTGTGGCCGGCGTCAAGAGGTTAAACTGGCCATACAATATTTTTTAATCAAAATGCTATTACTGTATTTTGGTTTATTTTTTCCATTTTCAGTTAGTGGGGTCAAATTGATGATTGTTTTCGATCGTAGTAATGAAAAAATTTGAAGGAGCAGGATGGAATTTCTTTTTTTTGACCAAACAGAATTTTAACTGTGAGGTTTTCGTTTAGGAAGAATTTTATATATTGTAATGTAAAGTAAAACAAGTAGAAACTGCGCTAATTAAAACAAATGCCACATTTTTAAAGCAGCAACTCTTCTGTGAGATACAAACACAGTCAACAATAGCAGAGTTGCTCTATTTAATTGATTATACCATCAGTAACATTAAAAAAAGTCCAGAAATAAAAGAAGGTTATGAAAAAAGTCTTAATCCTTGACACCATCTGCCACCTAGACTCTGAAGTCTATCAAGGAGCCCCACGGCAAGTTGTGTGAGCAGACCAACTGATCTTTACAAGTGTTGGCAAACTGCAATCGATGCCTGGAATAATATGAGGTTTACTTGTCACACCACTCTATGGACGGTTGGTGGGATGCTGTGAGAGGACCCTCTGATACCAAAGGCCCATGCTGGGTGTTTAGCCACAAGTGTCACTGACCTTCTGTAATAGGAGGTCTGTACTAGCGGATAAGTGAGCACTCTGTTCTGTGTTGGTGGTGGTACTTCCAAAGGTCACAGAGTCTAGGTGATGGATGATGTCAATGATTAAGAAATAATTTACTACCTTCTTTTATTTTGTCTAATATATTGTAATGTGCATGTTCTATGCACAATAAAAACCTGTTTAATACATCTGGGATTCCATTCAAGTAGCAAGTCTCAGAAAAATTTTTAAGGTCTTTTGAATTAAATTGGTTGACTCAATGATGGCTAGATCGAATGCTCTGACAAATAATTTTTCAGAATTTCGGTACAAACGTTCAAAAGAAATTCTACTGTTTATGGCCAGCTTTAGGCAAATGTCTCAGCAGCTTGTTGTGGAATTCCCCATGACTTTATTGCAAATACTGGTTGCTTACAGAGTGGCACATAAGGAGTGGAAGCAATGCTGGACCCGGGCCATCGAATATTCACTTCAGTTATACAATCTTGCAAAAAGCAAATTGCTGTTCACTTTGAACACCCAATTATGTGCCGATGCGTTTCACTGGATAATTTTAAGTAAATGGTTACAATTGTTTTTTTTTTTTTTTTTTCATTTAGTCTCAGGACAATTATCTCATCTAGCAGTATCATGCAATTGTTGGATGTTAATAAATGATACAAATAGTTGAATTTTGGCAATTGGTGAAAATATAGCTGTTTTACGGTACCCTCTCTGAGCTTCTAAAATAGACCTTCAGGTGAAATTTTCATGAGCTTGTCTGTCCTATGCCAAGGAGATCTATGGTCATTATAGTCTTGTGACATACAATTAACAGCCCTGTGTAAACCGGTCTTTATACAAAATTTGCATAAATATGTTACAAATAAAGAGGCATTCTTTGAATGACATTCCGTTTTGTATAAATGTACATTTATTTTATGTGCCCTTTGCAATGTGTGAGTAACATTGTAAAAGCAACATATTTGTTCTGGTAAGTCAATGTATGGCAGCTTGCCAGTAATTTTTTTCAACAGTTTTGTTGCTAAGCCAGTTTCTCCAAGAGGCTTGGAAATATTATCGGCATCCAAAAATGAAGGTAGGCTCAAACAAATTACTTTTTGTTATAAAAAAAGGTCTTCTGGCATAACAAACCCCCCCCTTTTTTTTTTTCTTAACATTCTTACATTGACTTTGTTTTGCTCATTGACTCATTCACAGCAGCGAGCCACACTGGACACCCAGTTGGTGTGTGCTGAGAGTAAGTGTCCATGTGCCAATCTCAATACCAGTGGCGGCCGGGGGAATTCTTTTTTTTTTTTTTTTTTTTGGGGGGGTGGCAAACAGTATGCCTGGGTCGGTCGGTAGCACTTATCCATCACCGACGGCTTCCCCTGCTTGGCGGCCGCCCGTTCTCCTGCTGTGCTCCTGCGACCTCTCATTCTCCAGGTCAACACGTGGCTTCCCCTTTCCTCCCTCCTCCTTCTCGGCGGCCAATAGGGAATCTTCTCTTTCTCACGGGTCTCACACCCGCTTCTGATTGGCCAGATTGAGGATCAGTGTTTCAACAGGAAATTTTCATTCGCTGTTGTAACACACCTGGGTGGGATCAGAGCGCATTCTCTGTGTCCCGAGCCCACCCAATTTTGAAGGCTATTAGAGCCTCTGGCTCTAATCAGGTGCTTCAAAAAAAAACCTGCCGCTATAATTAATGCACCCGGTGCCCTGAAAGGGGCTGGATGCATGAATAGGGGGTGGTCGTGGATAAATTCATGCTATGCATGCTTTGTATGAATCTATCCATTACCATATAGGGGGTGGAGT